>NC_080714.1:626758-771758 GCF_019097595.1 Hemibagrus wyckioides
ACACAATAACACACACACACCCTCAAACACACACACACATCCTCAAACACACACACACACATCCTCACACACATCCTCAAACACACACACACACACTCTCACACACACACACCCTCAAACACACACACACATCCTCACACACATCCTCAAACACACACACACACACACCCTCACACACACACACCCTCAAACACACACACACATCCTCACACACACCCTCAAACACACACACACAGTCACAGTGGCAAGTCACAATGATAGAGTGAGTCACATCACTGTGACTTGCCATAACACTGTGACTCGCCTATATACTGTGACTTGCTCTAACATTTTGACTCGCTCTGATATTGTGACTCGCCCTAACACAGTGACTCGCCCTAACACAGTGACTCGCTCTAACACTGACTCTCCCTAAAACTGTGACTCACTCTAACTGCGATTCACTCTAAAACTGTGACTCACTCTAACACTGTGACTCGCCCTAACACTGTGACTCACTAATACTGTGACTTACTCTAATACTCTAATACTGTGACTCGCTCTAACACTGTGACTCACTCTAACACTGACTCACCATAACACTGTGACACACTCTAACACTGTGACTCAACTTAACACTGTACTTCACTAACCCTGTGACTCACTCTAACAGTGTGGTTCTTTGACTCACCATTTCACTGTGACTCGCTCTAACACTGTGACTCTCTATAACAATGTGACTTGCTCTAACACTCTGACTCACCCTATCACTGAGACTCGCTCTAAAACTGTTACTCGACCTTATACTGTGACTCGCTCTAACACTGTGACTCGCCCTAACACTGTGACTCTCCCTAAAACTGCAACTTGCTCTAACACTATGACTCAACACTTTGACTCACTCTAACACTGTGACACATCCTGTCACTGTGACTCGCTCTAACACTGACTCTCCCTAAAACTGTGATTCACTCTAACTGTGACTCACTTTAACACTGTGACTTGCTCTAACACTGTGACTCACTCTAAAACTGTGACTCATTCTAACACTGTGACTCGCCATAACACTGTGACTCACTCTAACACTGTGACTCACCCTAATACTGAGACTCACTAACACTGACTTACTCTAATACTCTAATACTGTGACTCGCTCTAGCGCTGACTCGCCTATATACTGTGACTTGCTCTAACACTTTGACTCGCTCTGATATTGTGACTCGCCCTATCACTGTGACTCGCCCTAACACAGTGACTCACTCTAACACTGTCTCACCATAACACTGTGACTCACCTTAACACTGTACCTCACTAACCCTGTGACTCACTCTAACAATGTGGTTCTTTGACTCACCCTTTCACTGAGACTCACTCTAAAACTGTGACTTACCCTTATACTGTGACTCGCTCTAACACTGTGACTCCCCCATCACTGTGACTTGCCCTATCACTGTGACTCGCCCTATCATTGTGACCCTCTATAACAATGTAACTTGCTCTAACATTCTAACTCACCCTATCACTGAGACTCGCTCTAAAACTGTTACTCGACCTTATACTGTGACTCGCTCTAACACTGTGACTTGCCCCAACACTGTGACTCGCCCTTATACTGTGACTCGCCATAACACTGTGACTCGATCTAACACTCTGACTCACCCTATCACTGAGACTCAGTCTAACAGTGTAACTCATCATATCACTGTAACTCGCCCTAACACTGTGACTCACCCTAACACTGTGACTCGCTCTAACACTGTCACTCATCCTAACACTGTGACTCGCCCTAACACTGTGACTCGCCCTAACACTGTGACTCGCTCTAACACTGTGACTCACCCTAACACTGTGACTCGCTCTAACACTGTCACTCATCCTAACACTGTGACTCGCCCTAACACTGTGACTCGCTCTAACACTGTGACTTGCCCTAACACTGTGACTCGCCCTAACACTGTGACTCGCTCTAACACTGTGACTCGCCCTAACACTGTGACTCGCCCTAATACTGTGACTCGCCCTAACACTGTGACTCGCCCTAACCCGGTGACTCCCCCTGTACCGTGGCATTTGGAGCCGTCTTCCTGTTGTAGATGAGAAAGGAAAAATATTCCCAAATCTCTGCAGTGTCATGCGTCATGTCCATGCAGGGCCTTTTCATTCACAAAGCAGACATTTAGGGCAAAGTGTGTCCTTTATTCTGAGCATTCAACACACACACAAACACACACACACACACACACACACACACTGCTGCACCCATTCCTAGATTATCAGTCCTGATCTACTATGACTGAGCAACAGCTGTAGTGTGTGTGTGTCTATTGTCCTTCATCTGAAGCCTCACACACGTGCCAGTGTCATGGTTATGTTTTAGCCAAAACCCTTCGGGGCCTAAGCACCTGCTGAGTGATGGACAGAGATAGCATCTGTGTGTGTGTGTGTGTGTGTGTGTGTGTGTGTGCAGCTGCAGTTGTGTGTGTACAGAAAATGTACATTCCTCCTGATTTTGTCTGTTTTAACACTACAGCTGTGTGTTGGATCTTACACATGCACTACTCTAAAACTAGTGTAATGATAACACGTGTGTGTGTGTGTGTGTGTGTGGTGGACAGTTGTGTACTGCAGAAATGTTGGTTCTGTTTTATCAAGTGCCACAAAATAGAAGGGTGTGGCTTGTAGCAGAAAACCCACCAAACACAAAATGACCACGAATCACAGAAGGCAAAAGTTCCATCTGTTCTTCTGCCTGTAATGAAAATTTGTTAAATCCTTAGCACTGTTAGCAAACACGGCTAATTTTGGGTATTATACACAGTAGCAAACATTATTATTATTTATTATACTGCATCATTATAGCAAAAATCAGTGTTTTAGACATTTGTTTCTGTCCCTCAGTGTTATAAACACAAACACAACACAATATCTAGAAAAACTAGCAATAAATAGTTCACACACACACACGCACACACATGCACACACACACACACACACACATGCACACACACATGCACACACACACACACAAATACATGCACACACACACACGCACACACATGCACACACACACACACACAAATACATGCACACACACACACACATGCACACACACACACACACAAATACATGCACACACACACACACACACACACATGCACACACACACACACAAATACATGCACACACACACACACACACATGCACACACACACACACAAATACATACACACACACAAATACATGCACACACACACACACACACACACATGCACACACACACACACACACACACAAATACATGCACACACACACGCACACACACATGCACACAAATACATACACACACACAAATACATGCACACACACACACACACACATGCACACACACACACACACACAAATACATGCACACACACACACACACGCACACACACATGCACACAAATACATGCACACACACATGCACACATACACACACACACAAATACATGCACACACACACATACACTATATTGCCAAAAGTATTCACTCACCCATCCAAATAATCAGAATCAGGTGTTCCAATCACTTCCATGGCCACAGGTGTATAAAATCAAGCACCTAGGCATGCAGACTGTTTTTACAAACATTTGTGAAAGAATGGGTCGCTCTCAGGAGCTCAGTGAATTCCAGCGTGGAACTGTGATAGGATGCCACCTGTGCAACAAATCCAGTCGTGAAATTTCCTCGCTCCTAAATATTCCACAGTCAACTGTCAGCTGTATTATAAGAACGTGGAAGTGTTTGGGAACGACAGCAACTCAGCCACGAAGTGGTAGGCCACGTAAACTGACGGAGCGGGGTCAGCGGATGCTGAGGCGCATAGTGCGAAGAGGTCGCCAACTTTCTGCAGAGTCAATCGCTACAGACCTCCAAACTTCATGTGGCCTTCAGATGAGCTCAAGAACAGTGCGCAGAGAGCTTCATGGAATGGGTTTCCATGGCCGAGCAGCTGCATCCAAGCCATACATCACCAAGTGCAATGCAAAGCGTCGGATGCAGTGGTGTAAAGCACGCCGCCACTGGACTCTAGAGCAGTGGAGACGCGTTCTCTGGAGGGACGAATCGCGCTTCTCCATCTGGCAATCTGATGGACGAGTCTGGGTTTGGCGGTTGCCAGGAGAACGGTACTTGTCTGACTGCATTGTGCCAAGTGTAAAGTTTGGTGGAGGGGGGATTATGGTGTGGGGTTGTTTTTCAGGAGCTGGACTCGGCCCCTTAGTTCCAGTGAAAGGAACTCTGAATGCTTCAGCATACCAAGACATTTTAGACAATTCCATGCTCCCAACTTTGTGGGAACAGTTTGGAGCTGGCCCCTTCCTCTTCCAACATGACTGTGCACCAGTGACCAAAGCAAGGTCCATAAAGACATGGATGACAGAGTCTGGTGTGGATGAACTTGACTGGCCTGCACAGAGTCCTGACCTCAACCCGATAGAACACCTTTGGGATGAATTAGAGCGGAGACTGAGAGCCAGACCTTCTCGTCCAACATCAGTGTGTGACCTCACAAATGCACTTCTGGAAGAATGGTCAAAAATTCCCATAAACACACTCCTAAACCTTGTGGACAGCCTTCCCAGAAGAGTTGAAGCTGTTATAGCTGCAAAGGGTGGACCGACGTCATATTGAACCCTATGGATTAGGAATGGGATGTCACTTAAGTTCATATGCGAGTCAAGGCAGGTGAGCCAATACTTTTGGCAATATAGTGTACACACACAAACACTATCCCCATTCCCAGCTGATAGTAAATGGTTGGAATTTATTTATGGAAGAGGGTGGAGTTTGTATGAGTTATGTGGTCATGTGACAAGTTTTACCAAAAGAAAAAAGAGAGAGAGAGAGAGAGAGAGAGAAAGAGAGTGTGGTTACTTTCCTGATAATGTGTCATGTCTTTCAGAGCATCTGTTCTTGCTGAGTGGAGGAGTGATGCTTTATCCATCATTTCCATAGAAGAAAAGAGAAATGATTCTGGTTTTATTTCTACTACACACTCTATTCACTGTAAAGTGCACACAAACACCATCTTCAGTCCATCATGTGGGCGTGTCCCAAACCAGGGCGTGATTTTGAAACACGTTTTCAATCAGAGCTTTAATTTTCAATAACTGCCCTAAACACTGTGGTCAATCAGTAGTGCACTCAGTAGTGTCCAGCTGCTGGAGTGTGGGAGCTGCTGTGCTGTGAGGCAGTGAGGCAGTGAGGCAGTGAGTGGAGTAGGGAGCTGCCCGAGGTCCCCTTGTTCCCTTTGTGTGAGTAAGACTCCTTTCATGCACTCTGTACTGTTAAACATCACAGCAATGTGTGTTTCAGCTGTTGCACTTTAAACACACGTCCTGAGGGAGAGCACACTCAAGGGTCAGAGGTCAGAGGGACAAGAAACACTTGGAATATGGAGCATACAGGGTCTTTAGGGTTTAGGGTGAAACACTCTGTCTGTCTGTCTGCTCACCTGTCTGTCTGTCTGCATGAATGGATAACCTGTTTGTGTTTGTATTGAATCTGGGCCATGTTATAGTTTGTTTGTGTGTGTGAGTGTGTGTGTGTATGTGTGTGTGTGTGTTAGATGTCCCACATCACATGTATATTTATTTTCTGTCTACAGTGGAAATAAGGGCAGGATGAAATGATGATGTTCTTTCTGACTGAATGAAACACACACACACACAGATTGTCAGGACAGTATGTTGGTGTTTAGTGTTCTTTATTTATATTATACGTGTAGTGCCTGTCTGGCCTCAGCTACAGCAGCTGTCTCTCTGTCACTCTCTGTCTGTCTCTCTCAGTCTGTCTGTCTGTTTGTCTCTCTCTCTGTCTCTCTCTCTATCTGTCTGTCTCTGTCTATCTCTCTGTCTGTCTGTCTGTCTGTCTGTTCCTTATCCTGCAGCAGTGTGAAGATACAGATACAGTTATTGATTTTCATGTAACAGAATGCATGCTGTGAAACTGAAGCGGGCGGGGTCAGGTGATGTAATAAAGTTTATGCAAATGAGAAGTAATGCTGTGTGGTCGTCCCCTCAGTGATTACTGAGAAGATTCTACAAGAGCCAAGACTCATGCTGTGTCCTCATCCAGCCTCTGCAGTTGGACGTTGTGTTACAGTGAGCTCTCTAATCATTTCCAGTGTTTTTCAGAAAATTATCAGAGCTTCTGATTAAATTCTGTCTCATTTCCTGCATGACTGTGTGTTCAGACTGTCTATATAAACCATTTAAAACCAGTACTTAACTCTGACTAGATAAGCTCAGTTCCCACATTTCCCAGTTGCCCAGCAACAGTATCCTTAAGTTTTATCCACTTCACCACTAAGATTGTCATTAAATGAGGAGTCTGTGTCGAGTCCAGTGTTACTTCAGTGCTCTAAAATAAATGTAGACTTCAATTAAATCAAAGATAATAAAAGTTAAGTCAGTATCTGGCTAGTCCCATCAGTGTGTGTGTGTGTGTGTTCCAGGAAATCCCTGAGCTCCACACACTGTGATGAGAAACATCAGCTCTCTGATCTGAGAGGCAATCAATACTGTTACAACACACTGATCCACTTCCATTACTGTGTGTGTGTGTGTGTGTGTGTAGCAGTGAAATGATTCCAGTCATGCCATTTGCATTCTCTGGCTGTTTATTAGGTGTCAGGCAGGACAGTGTGAGAACTTGACCAAGAGCTATTTATACTCCACTGTTCAGAGCCCAGGTCTCCTACTGTTTCTTCTTATTATTATTACATTTCTCCAAAGACTCAGATGTACAGAGCTGATAAGCGTGACTCCTGATTGGCTGAGAGCAGGCCGCAGCGAGGTGATACTGGAATGTAGGGAATCTTCAGGTTCAAGAGCGGCTCAACACACACACACACTATAGCTTTCAGATTTAGATTTCAGATTAGCTTTAAATAAAACCTTTATTTCATGTGCAGTTTTTTCCGATCTGTAAAGTGTTAAATGTGTTGGTCAGCTCGGAGCAGCAGCACAGCAGACGAGGGACGTGATTAAACACGTGAACAAGCTGAGACACTCACACACACTGACTGCCTCTGACTCACACCTGACTCATCACTCTGTGTGTGTGTGTGTGTGTGTTGTAACATTAGCAATAACCAGCTGTTGTAATACTTATATATATATATTATAATTTTAGAAGATTTTAATATTTGATTTTTTTGTACATTATTGCTGGATGATTCATCTATAGAGCTGTAGAAGGATCCGGAAGTGAACATGCTGATCATTCAGCACTACGTTATTATCCAGAACTGACTCAGAGGCAGGAATAATATACCAGGATTAATCTGGCACAAAACAGAGATACAGCAGTGTTCATAGGATCAGGCTAAATGTGCAGAGAAATGATCAGATAGTAGCAGGGTAAAGATGGACAATGGACCAGCAGACTCAACAAGGCTCTGTCATGGGAGAGGAACTGGAGTCTCTGGTTGAGGGGTCTGTGAGGAACTGGACGCTCTGGCTGAGGGGACTGTGAGGAACTGGACGCTCTGGCTGAGGGGACTGTGAGGAACTGGACGCTCTGGCTGAGGGGACTGTGAGGAACTGGACGCTCTGGCTGAGGGGACTGTGAGGAGAATGTTGAGGAAACATCTCAGTATCTCTGACAATGCATCACACCCCTGCATATAACCCTGGAATCATCCCAGACTAGGTTCAGGTGTAGATTGAGACCACCGATGAGAACCACAGAATGCCAC
This sequence comes from Hemibagrus wyckioides, assembly GCF_019097595.1. Classification (NCBI taxonomy): domain Eukaryota; kingdom Metazoa; phylum Chordata; class Actinopteri; order Siluriformes; family Bagridae; genus Hemibagrus; species Hemibagrus wyckioides. The sequence continues at coordinate 634,479 of NC_080714.1, forward strand.
AGAAGGTCTTTCCTACCAGTGGTCATCAAACTCTATAATTCCTCCCTTTTATTAGGGAGCAGAGCTGACCAAATCAACACTGACTGTATCACTGTGTTATATACACTAGCCCAATTTCACAATAATTACATAAATATGTACAGCTCTGGAAAAAAATAAGAGCCCACCGCAACATAATGAGTTTCTTCTGTTTTTTTCTTCCAGGGTCATGTGTTGGTCAGATGAAGAGTTTTGTTTGATTTTTTGTGAACTGCTGATAATATTTCTCCTAAACTCAAAATATAACTTATTATTTAGAGTGTATATTTAAAGGAAATGACATCACATCAAAATAACCCCAGATCATGCAGGATCTGCAGAGCTTTAATAACTCAAATAAAACAAAATGTAAATCATTTGTAAACAGATTGTGTTAATGCTTTGTGTAAATAACATTAAGAGATCAGTATTTGGTGGAATAACCCCGATCTGCATGTGTTTTAGCTCCATGATCTCCACCAGTTTCTCACACTGCTGTTGGGGAACTTTATACCACTCTCACTGCAAAAAAGCAAACAACTCAGCTTATATATATATATATATGAAATATAAATTTCATTTATATTTGTTTCTCTTGTAATCTGAAGCAGTCTCTGGCAAAAGAATTTCCTTCAGGTTTAATAAAGTCTTTACTAAAATACAGTCATGTTTCCATTTTTAAACACTTGATTTCCTTAAACAGATTAAACAGGTTCCTGTAGCAGTTTAGTTTGAGTGGTTTTGCGCTTTAAAATGAAAAGTGACTGACTGTTGAGCTCGATTTCATCAACTTTGCTGCCCTCTAGTGACCGGAGCGCAAAATGACACCTGCCTTAAACACACTGTAGATGAGATTTATAACGAAAATGATCAAAATGACCGGTTTGAAATCACAGAGATTCAAAGACTGATAAATGAAGTGTGTATTCGTCAGCTAACTATAAACAAATTCCAGTTAAAAATAAGGAGGTGTAAGCTGAAATATCAGTGAGATAAATTAGGTAAAGCTAGCTCTGAGCTGCAGCTAATCAAAACAAATGAACCACACTGCTCTTAAACATCATATATGTCCTTTATTACAGACATGTGCACTAATATTTCATCTGAGAAACATGGCTCCAGGTCTGCTTCATATCTCCAGGCTAGTTTCTCCACCACATGCCTTTAGAGTTTAGCAAGAGAAATCTCATAACATGAAGAACTTCTGATCAAAATCCAGTGATTTTGATATTACACAGTGATACAAAACCACGAGGAGTCACACAACAACTTATTATTTACAGTTCATAACTATATAAACATTTTTTAAAATTTAAATAATTCTGTTTTGTTATCTCAAATAACAGCATTGTTGTTGTTTTTATTGTTATTGTTGTTATTGTTGTTGTTTTTATTGTTATTGTTGTTGTTGTTACTGTAAAACTCAAAAACACAGCAGCAGGAATATGAGAAGATTTTTTTTTTCCTGGAAGCCTCCTCTGAATAAGGGAACTTCCTGTAAGTACACAGTGTGAGTGAAGATGATGAAGATGATGAAGCTGAGGAGGAGGACGGGAAGTGATTGGAACAGATGGGAAGTGATGGTTGTGTTTCCGAGCTGAAGGAGAGCATCGCAGCGTTCGGACACTCACACACTTTCCCAGCAGCTTTCATTTATCACAGGAAGTGACATCATCCTGCTTCCTGGCAAAGAGCATCACTCACATCCTACTGCATCTTCTGCAGGAATCTCAGAGAGAGAAACCGAGCTTTCACTCAGAAATCTATAAATATGAACTAATATGCATGGTATATCAAATATAATATATTGTGAAATGTATATAAATATAAGTCATTTAATATGGCTCTGATTAAACCCTGAAGTGGAATCTACACCAGGAGGTTTTTTGTGGACCTGGAAAAAAGAAAACTCTCAGGCTAATATCATCATGAGGAAGATTGCTGTCCATCTTCCTCAGCTTCCTGTCTCACCGTCTCTCACAAACACTGGAACTTTCTGGAAAGCTTTCTTTCTATCTATTGAGACTGAGTAAACTCAGGGAAATGTTGGGACAGTTAGATGTACTTGAGGTTGAGAAAAGTTTTCAGAAGCTCCTGTAAACCTGGCCCCAGTGCTGGGAGCAAAACGAGGTCCTTTAAGCTGCAGTTAATTAAGTGTAATTAATCAGGAAATTATTTAACCATCTGCAGGGATGCTGCTGATCCATGTGAGCTGTGTGTGGGATGTGGTAGCTTAGTGGTTCAGGCATTGGCCTACTGATACTGGGCCTCAATTGCTCAGTTGTATAAAATGAGATTGTAAGTCACTCTGAATAAGTAAATGAAATAGAGAGAGGTTCCTTCACCTTTGTGCATAGTTCTGGAGCTAACCGCAGACAAGACACAGACCAGTGAAGTGTACAGACTGGAGTTATGGTGATGTTAATGATCTAACTGGTCTGGTTCCTGGAGCAGCACTCAGTCTCACTCAACACTGTCCTGTGTTTCTCTTTACACTTGCTGCCTCTGAGCGCTCTGTCACACACTTTTATATGATTTTGTTTTTAACTTCTCTCTGAACAGCACTGACATGATTCCGTCTGCATGAGGGGATTTTTAGGCTTTTTAACTTCCTTGTTTTGTTAAATTAATTATTAATTATTTATACTATTCTGAGTGTTTTAAGTGAGTGGAATCAGTGCTGGTTGGTGAAACACACATCACACACACACACACACACACAATCTTCTTAACCAGTTTCGATGATTGTTTCGAGACTTGAATGAAGGGAGCAGGTTTTTGAAAAGCTTTTTCTGAGAAAAATGGACAGTACATGATCCGTTCAGTCGCTCTGGACTCTGGACTGATATCAGTGTTAATCTGATCCTGTGAACAGTCTGATCATCATGCTCCAGCAGAGATTAGTCACATGATACAGGAGAAAATTCTAGATCCTGATAGAAATAAGCTCAGACTAATTTTGCAAAATGATTCGATAATCAAACAAGATTCATTAATCATAATATAAACACAAAATATAAACATTCAAGCCCCGGTTCAAGCCCCGGTCCACCACTAAGCTCCACTGGTGGGCAATTAAGCAAGGCCCTTAACCCTCTCTGCTCCAGGGGCACTGTATCATAGCTGGCCTTGTGCTCTGACCACAACTTTCTCAGCTGGGATATGTGAAGAGAGGAATTCCACTGTGCTGTAATGTATGTGTGGCGATAATAAAGGCTTCTTGCTGTAAAACCTTCACTAGGACACACAAAACTATTTAAAATATTCCCATGTGACCAGAATGAGTGAAACACATGGACCTAAACAATCAGTCTCATCTCTTCATCTGAAACTCACTGAAACCTGAGCTGGGTTCAGCTGCTTGTGTTTTATGTGCTGGAAATTATTGGAGTGTGAAAAGCTTTTATACACCGTGCACCCTGAAACTGAAAATCAATTCAATCAACCAGAGTCTGAGGTTCTTCTTAGCAGGATGACCAGATCATTCACTCAGTGACCCATGAGTTTTATTTAGCTAATGATGAGTTTTTAGGTTGATGGAATCCTGAGTCTGTGTCCTAGTGATCCAGTGGTGATATTTTCACTGGTAGAGACTTCACAGCACTTTTGTACATTGCTCTTTATAAAAGCAGCTGCCACATGCCAGAAATGTAAATGTAAATGAAGCCTTTACATCGCCATGGAAACTTGTGCTGCACAGTGATTATGTTTAGAGTAAAATAATGCATGATATATGTTATTATTATTATTATTATTGTAGACTTTTTATTTCTTCTTGAAGGAAGTCACAGATTTATCATCATCAGGCAAACTTTTATGAAGTGAGGAGGAAGACCTATTTGGAAAACAAGCAGTGGGTGTGAAAGTTGCAGGACTTGATTTACCAGATTTTTGTAATAGTGATAGATCTGGTGATTATCTAACCAGTGATAAGTAATCTACACCATTTCCTCGTTTTTGTGCTGAACTGAAATAGAAAGAAATAAGTGGTGGGAACACAAAATATAGTTTACATATTTATTTAAAAATGGAAAATGGAAAAGTTCTCATTGTGTAAGGATTCTTTCCTTCATGTAGATATCTAATGTAGCTTTTGAAGGCCATGAGTAAATAAACAAAGATAAAAAAAAAAATAACAATTTACACCAATCATCTGCTTCAAATGTTTACATCCCCCAGCTATTAACCTGTCATTGTTGTCTTCTTGCACCTTCTGTATTAGCTGTGTACAAGTCTCTCTGGTGTCCTCAGTGTGAAAGATGGAACTGAACATTATTATCACCACACCTTTACCAAAAGATTGATTCAGTAAAAAAAATAAAATAAACAATTTCTCTAATTAATTTGTGTACTAATTTGTGTAGAGTTTTTATACAGCATTTTTTGCCCCCAAAAGTTTCTGTATTGTGTCCTTAATAAGAACAAAGGTTCTGAGGCTGTCCCTGTGGTGGAACCCTTAAATGTTCTTACAAACTAGAAACCCAAACAAAGCCTTAACATAGAACCCACTGAGCTGTGACACTCATCTGTGACGTCAAACCAATCTGATATGAACGATGGTAAATTCCAGCATGTGACCGGACTAAAACAAGCTGCTGTGTTGTTGTTCTTCCTCATTCAGGTGTGTGTGTGTGTGTGTGTGTGTGTTTAATGAGACACGATGCGTCTGTGCGCTCCGACTCTCCTCTGCATACTGCTGTCTTTATTTTCAGGTAAAGCAGGTAAGTAGTGAGAATAAATCTATCAGAATTTAAACTCTGAATGTAATTGGAGTTGGTCAATAATTTGTCTTTCATTTTTGTTCAGAATCAGGGTTTTAAAAACAAACACATGATCGGTGTCTGTGGTAAAGAACTGAATCTTTTTCCCAGATGAATTCGGTGTAAAGTATAAATATCACAGTAGACACAGACCCTGAAATTCCTTCTCTGAACATTAAAGCTGTTTCACGCTTCCAGGGGTGTCTATTACCTCTGGATATTCTTGTATGTACGTGTGCTGAGACCTCTCTAAAGTAATCTTATGTCAATAAAATTGTAGTCTCTGTAAACAAATATAACTTTATTCTTGCTCTGTTTCTCAGAGCGATCTGGTGGAACAGAGAAGGTGTCTGAGATAATTAGACTGTTGATGTATTTTGCTAGCTGCTCACTCTGACTCCAACTCATGCTCTAGTACTACATGACCACAGGGTGTGCACTCCTTCCATACACTAATATTAGCAGCTTTTTATTCCAAAACTGAAAATTTTCTGTTCTGCTTAATACCACTGACTCTTTAACAGCCACATTTTTATTAGTTTTTTCAAATCCAACAAATCTTTCTTTCTTTCTTTCTTTCTTTCTTTCTTTCTTTCTTTCTTTCTTTCTTTCCTTCCTCAGTGGATGGTTTCTATAGACAAGACTACTGGCAGTGTTATTACACTCGGGATCTGGTCACCATCGAGTTCATTTACTCTTGGTACTTCAACAAGGTTGAATATCTGAGGTACAACAGCACGACAGATAGATACACAGGATTCACCGTGTACGGAGCGAGAATGGCCGAGTCTCTGAACCTAGACCCCAAAAACAGTCTCTATTACTATGTGTACACATTCTGCAAAGATAACAAGGATAAATATTCATCTAATGTTTTAAAGAAAGGTAAGTACCTGTCAAGGAGTTAATAACTGCACTTAATACTGGACTTAAACAGGACTTAATACTGCACTCTTTTATCCTATAAACTTTCTATTTCCTTTATTCATTTATTTATTACAGTTACATCACTTCCATATTAAACAAACTGCCAGACTTTCTGGTGTTAAATGGTATTAATGTTTTGTTTGTCAGTGAAGCCCGAGGTCACGGTGAGGTCACTGAGGTCTGAGCCTCAGTCCCACTTGTCCATGCTGCTGTGCAGTGCGTATGATTATCACCCCAAAGGAATCAAAGTGTCGTGGATGAGAGACGGCAAGGTCGTGACTGAGGGAGTTTCCTCCACTGAGGAGCTTTCAAATGGAGACTGGTACTATCAGATCCACTCTTATCTAGACTACATCCCAAAACCTGGGGAGAACATCTCCTGTGTGGTGGAGCACGAGAGCTTAACACGACCGCTCATACAAACCTGGGGTGAGAACCAGAGCTCTGAAAGTTCTGTCCTGTTCCTCAGGACTCAGGAAAATGTTAGGTTGTATTTTTAATTTGAGGCAATAGAATCAGACTTTTGTGTTTCTGGTTGCTTTGACAGAACGTCCCCTTCCTGTGGATCAGAGGAACAAGCTGATCATCGGCATTTTTTTCCTGGTGTTGGGGATCGCTTTGGCTGTTGCTGGATTTCTTTATTACATGCTGGGATCTAAAGGTCAGTACAGAGAGAATAAAATAAGCATTTTAGACCAGCATGGACCAGATCAACAGAAATCTAGATCATAATATAAAGCCTGTGTGTTTATACTGTACAGAAGTTCAGACAACAGGAGTCGCGTTTATTCTGTTGTTTTTAAATGAAACATATTGGACTCAGAGACAGTATGAAGACATTACAATTTTACTTATTAAAATATTTATAGGTGATATTTTATAATCATTTATAGTTTCTATTTTCATATTTGTATGTTTTTTTAGACGTTTATGTTTTTTTAATATTTTATGTATTTTCTTCCAGGGCATGTTTCCAAGCAAAATTCACAGGATATATCTTTAGGTAATGAAAATCTCTCTCTCTCTCTCTCTCTCTCTCTCTCTCGCTCTCTCTCTCTAACACACACACACACACAAATTATTTAAAGTAACACTAATCTCAGTTCCAGATGAATCTAATATCTGTTTTTGTCTTTGCAGAAAGCACTGTTTCAGAGACGAATTCAGAAGCTTCAGCAGCGAGTTCAGAAACATCAAATTAATAAACACTACAATGTTCAAATGAAATGACTTTTATAATGGATAATGGTTTAAAATGATTTTGGTGTTCAGTACATTGTCAGTGTAGGATTTGAATAAATACATTAATCAGGTGTGGTTCAGTAAACTTCTGCAATAAGTGATAAGATTAAACATTTATACAGAAACCTTTTTGTCTTTTTCACATCTATTTTAAATATCATGAGGCTGCTCTGATGCTTCAGATGTTGTAAGCCAGGAGTGTCCAATCTTATCCACTAAGGGCCAGTGTGGTGCAGGTTTTCACTCCAATCAAGCAGGAGCCACATCTGATTCCATCTGCTTAATCAGCTGATCTTAGCTTACAGTAGACTCAGGTGTGGCTTCTGCTGTTGGAATGAGAAGCTACACTCTTGCCCTCAGCCATCTCTTACACCAAATATATCATAAACAGCTTTGTGCTTTTCTTCACCTTCACCTCTGGACGAGACGCCAGCACTCCCCATGCAGCTGTATTAATCATGTCAGATTGCATTAAAAATGATCTCTGAAAAAAGCAACATGCATTATTAATGTTTTTTAAACAAATCATTATTTATGGTGTATTTATGGTTTGTCTGAGAGCTTTATCTAAATGATGTACATCATTGACAGGTTTTTTTCTCATTTGTACACTATGTCAAAATAGCAGATAACAAAACACTAGTCTTATTATCATCAATAACACCACCATAGAAACAAGCACACAATTAACATGTAGCAGTGATGACTTCATGAGTTATTTCAATGGAAAAATTTTGTCAGTATTGATTTTCATCCAGAATTAGATAACTAATCCAGTAGAGGATAATGTAAACATATAAGATCTATGCAATTACTTTGTAGTCAGATCAGGCTTTTGATTATCAGTGATAAAAAAAACCCTGGATTAAAAGTCTGGACTTTGACCTCTGTCCAGCTATAGGCCTAGAAAAGGACAGCAGTTATGTTCAGAACTATATAGTAATAGCATTCATGAAATGTATCAGAGACAGAACAGTGGTAAATGACCTGTTACTGACCTCTGATCAGGGTTATGTCTCCTAATTAAGATATATAAATATGCTAAACTGATGCATTAAAGTAAAAATACACACCCCAAATGGGGAAAACTGGATCTTCTAGATACAGAGAATGTGACTGGTTAGTGTATAAGGAAGTATATTTATTATTCCTTGGTGTGTATGGGTGTGTGTGTGTAGATTAAAACTCTGCAGTGTCAGTGTGAACACATTACTCTACAGTGGAACATTAACACGATGGAGCTCTGTGTGATTCTCGTCCTTTTAACCGCTCTGCCAGTAAACTCTGTGTGTAAGTAGACAACAAATACAATAGAATTGAATAGATATATGATGTCTGGGTGTGGTCACAAAGCCCTGCAAAGTTTTTAGAATAAAACAGACTAGTTTTTTTTCCTCCAGTTGTGTACAAGTTCACTGCACTGTTAGGCTGCAGTGACTCTGTGGATGAAGCGATCTTATTATACGATCTGGATCAGAATGAAATAGTCTTTGTAGATTTCAAGGCCAAGCAGCAGTTCGGTCGACTTCCTCCATTTGCAGACCCCATCGATTTCGAACAGTTGTTTGCAGCCATGTATGACCATGCCGTTGCTTCAAAAACCGAGTGCATTCAAGGCATGAAAAACTTGATTGCAGCAGCAGACAGTCCACCTGAGCCCAAAGGTAATGAAACTCAATCTATTCTTGTTTAAAGCAGTCTGCTGTGTTGGTGCTAAAGTGGTGTGTGTCATGAGTCTGAAAGCTGTAGGTTTACTTGAATGTTAGCTGAATGTTCAGTTCAGGGCTTAAATATCCTTGATACAAATATAAGATATAGTTGCTTTTACTTCACAGTGAATAAGAAATAAAAAGACACGTTTATTAGCAGTAAAGTTAATCACCTGAATTAAAACACAGCCATTAGGACAATCAGATTGAACAGATGCATCTGATTAAATAAATGTGTGAAATCATTGTTGTGGTGAAGTTTCCTGTGAGGAGGAGTGTGTGTGTATGATGGAGTCTCCAGTGTTGTGTAACTCAGAGGTGAAGCTGGAATCTTCAGAGTTTCTTTTTTTTTTTACCCTAAAATGTTTCTGTGGGTGTTTCATTCGAATGTTGCTGCTGTTTCATTGAAAAAAAATCGGACATGATTTAATTTAGATAATAACAAGGCTGTGTTATTATTATTATTATTATTATTATTATTATTATTATTATTATTATTATTATTATTATTCTTTTTTTCAAAGTTTGAACCGAAATGTGTGATTGACATTATTTCTATATAACTAATGTTACTGCTTTAAGAAAAATGACACTCCCAGAGTCTAATACACTTATCCATTCAGTGGACACTTTATTGGGGACACAAATATTATGTCTGCACTTGTATCTGTTTTGACTATATGGCGTTGTTTTGTTCAGTTCCTCCAGAGTTCAGCATCTACACGAGACACCATGTGGTTCCTGGAGAAAAAAATAACTTTATCTGCTTCATAAGAAATTTCTATCCTCCACACATCACGGTGAATTGGACGAGGAACGGTGTGTCGGTGACAGAGGGAGTGTACATCAGCCAGTATTCAATAAATAATGATGGAACTTTCAATTCATTCTCCACCCTGACCAGTACTCCGAGGGCAGGAGATGAATACAGCTGCACGGTGGAGCACGAAGCTCTGGACTCGCCTCAGATTAGAACATGGGGTAAGAAGAAACCTCTTCACTGGAGTTATTTCAGTTTACTTTGCCTTAACACTGACTGTGTGTGTGTGTGTGTGTGTTCCACAGATGAATCGGTTGAACCTCCATCTGAAACTCCGAGTGAAACTCCGACAGTGGTGCTTGCGGTGGGAATTGTGGTGGGAATTCTGGGATTGGCCACGGGAATGTTCTTTGTCGTTAAAGCATCATGTTTCCGATAAGTTCCTGTTACAGCACTGAAGTTCATTACTTTCTGTAAATTTTCATGAATAAATGTACATTTTATCCATTTATAGTTACATTTAATGTTTGTGAAGCGAGTCAGTTCCTGTTGTCTCTACAGTTATAGCAGCTATAATCAGTGTTTCCCTCAGCAGCTAAACCTCTTATCACTTCTAATAAAAAAAAAGCTCCAGATTGGATGGAAATCCCCGGCAGATACAGTAAAAATACCTTCTGTGGTGTGTCTGAGGCTGGAATGTGGAGGAGGAAATGTTTTTGTGAATGTTTTATTTCACTAACTCTTGTACTGTATCTTTTTAACTCTGAGTTTCATATTCAACTCGTCCTTCAGGTTGTATTGTATTATCTCTCATCATGACCTCATTTACAGGATTTATTTACTCTAGCAACACTATAAACATTCACAGTGAACTATTCCCTGAAGAAAGAATGCTTTTATGGAACTATACTAAAGCTGAACTAAAATATCTGATGTAAACGTGATGAAAATAAAGATTTTTCATTTCTGTCCTGAAACTGAGCACAACACTTTTTTATTCTAAATGAGTTCCTATTATTATTAAGATATATATTAAAATTAAATCCAGTGTAATTATACACATTTACCTGTTTAGTTCCACTTGAGTCTGATTCATCTGTATTTATCCTGTACTTTTTAAATAAAAATAAAAAAGTGGAGTAAGCTGAGTTGCAAGAAAATGTCACACTTGTAATAATAATAATAATAATAATAATAATAATAATAATAATAGTATTTTTTATAATGATTCCATCTGCAATTTCCAGCAGAGGGAGCCCTAAAACCACTTCCAGAAAGGCCTACAGGAACAGCCAGGTTCCTCTTTGTTGAGAAAAGGGATGGGGGGGCTACATCCATGTATCAATTACCGGGATTTCAATTCTATCATGATCCAATACACCTTCCCCTTACCACTGGTCCCCTCAGCACTTGAAGAACTCTGGGAGACCTGCTACTTCACAAAGCTAAACCTGTGAAGCACATACAATTTAATTCAAATCAAGGAAGGAAACAAATGGAAATTTGGAAACAAATGAAAAATTGCCTGACCAATGCACCAGCTGTATTTGGGGCCTTCATGAACAAAATCTTTTGAGATTTACTGAACTCTTATGTCATTGTCTATACTGATGATATAGTCTTGATCTATGATCTCCACATCACCCACGTTCTCACAGTACTTACTTGACTATTGCAACACCAGCTTGTGGTCAACGCAGAAAGTGTGAATTCCATAAAGACCCCATCACCTTCCTAGGGTTAGCAAAGCAAAGTGTGGGCGGTAAAAGAATGGCCCAACCCACTAATATCAAGGAGCTACAAAGGATTCTTGGCTTTGCAAATTTTTGGCTTTGTAAATTTTTGCAATTACAGTTCCATGGCCCACTCACAGCACTATTATGCGGCGAGCCCAGAAAGCTCCACTGGCCTGCCACTGCCCAGGAGGCCTTTGAGGAACTAAAGCACCAGTTCATGATGGCCCCCATTTTGCAACATCATGACTCCAACTTCCCCTTTGTCATGGAAGTGCACGAATCCAGCTCTGGCATTGTGGCTCTTGCAGCATCAGGGCACCCAGGGCAAACTCCATCCATGTGCCTACTTCTCCAGAAAACTTACCTCTACTGAAAGTAACTATGACATTGGCAACAGAGAACTGCTATCCATCAAAGAGGTACTGGAGGAATGGAGACATTCCTTTGGAGGGGGCAGATAGCAGACCACAAGAATCTGGAGTACTCCAAGAATGCCAAAGGAGTTAACCCCTGTCAAGCCAGATGGACCGTCTTCTACACCAGGGGTGAATTTCACAGTAACCTATCACCCAGGCACCAAAAACAGCTAGGACAATGCCCACTGACACAACTTCATCAACAAGCTTGTATCGCCTGAAGCCAACTCCCATTCTACATTGTAGTTGCTCCAGTCTGTTGGGAGAAGTTACAATGGGCCCAAGCCATTAACCCCCCCCCATGCCCTCCTATCAATCAGGTATGTTCCCACAGCCATGCAACCCACCCTGGGTGCACACTGCACTAAGCTAAGGGCACTTAAGGATCCAGTGCACCACCAGATTGGTCCAAAGTGCATTTTGTTGTAATGTAAAAAAACTATGTTGAAATGTTGAAACTTGCCCCACCTGCGCTCAAGTAAAAACACCCCACTGGCTCCCCTGTGGCCTACTACAAACACCACATATACTTTGATGACCATGGTCCCACATACCGGATGAATTGATTACCGATCTCCCAAACTCTCAGGGACAATCTGCCATTCTGGTTGCTGAAAGTGGAGAAAAACGTTTTTAAAAGGTTTTTAGAATTGCATTTAAAGAGAGTATGTCCAGCTATAGACAGGCTCTAAAAGCTGCTAGGGCTGAGCATCTGAGCAAACTGATAGAAATAAACCAGAACAATCCCAGATTCTTATTTAGTACAGTGGCTAGACTAACAAAACATCAGATTCCTGGAGAGAGTATTCCATCATAGTTTAGTAGTGAGGATTTTATGAATTTCTTCACTGAAAAAATTGATAGTATCAGGAAGTTCAACCTTTGATGGCATCCGGTGATCTAGACCAGCCTAAAGCTCCACATTTAAAGCAACAATGCTTTACCAGTATAGGGCAGGAAGAGCTAGTTAAACTTATCACCACGGCTAAACCAACAACATGTTTATTAGATTCATTTCCAACTAGATTGCTGAAAGAAATGATACATGCAGCTGGAGAGCCTCTTCTTAATATTATCAACTCCTCGTTATATATCAAGGTCATGTCCCAAAATCTCTCAAGTTAGCAGTTATTAAGCCTCTTCTTAAGAAACCTAAAACCCTAAATCCTAATGAAGGATCAAATTACAGACCGGCTTCAAACCTTCCGTTTATATCAAAAATATTAGAAAAGGTGTCAGCCCAATTATGCTCCTTCTTACAGGAAAACAATATCCTTGAAGAATTTCAGTCAGGTTTTAGGCCCCATCATAGTACAGAAACTGCACTAGTTAAAATCACTAATGACTTGCTTTTAGCTTCGGACCAAGGCTGCAACTCCATTTTAGTCCTGCTTGATCTTAGTGCTGCATTCCACACTATAGATCATAATATTATCATAGATCGCTTACAAAATCACAGGTACGCAGGGACAGGCATTAAAATGGTTTAGATCCTACCGGTCTGATCCATACCACTTTGTAGATTTAAATGGAGAACTGTCCAGTGTAGTGCCAGTGAAATACGGGGTCCCACAAGAGTCAGTTTTAGGACCTCTGCTTTTCTCAGTATACATGCTTCCATTGGGTAACATCATTAGAAGGCATGGGATTAGTTTCCACTGTTATGCCGATGATACCCAGTTATATATTTCATCAAAACTAGATGAAATATCTAATTTGTCTAGATTAACTGAGTGTGTTAAAGATATAAAATAATAATTTTATATTACTAAACAGAGATATTACTTATTGGTCCAAAAACCAGTACACAGAAGCTCTCACAATTCGGTTTGCATCTAGAAGGATGTACTGTTACTACTAGCTCAACAGTGAAAGACCTGGGTGTAATATTAGACAGCAACTTGTCCTTTAATATTTCCAATATTACAAAAACAGCCTTCTTCCATCTTAGAAATATTGCCAAGCTTAGGAACATTTTATCTGTATCTGATGCAGAAAAACTAGTTCATGAATTCATGACCTCCACATTGGACTATTGTAAAGCATTACATGCCAGAGTTCTTACCAGATCAAGAAAATATGATCATATAACCCCAATATCATCATCCCTGCACTGGCTACCTGTTAAACTTAGAATTGACTATAAATTAGCACTAATTACGTTCAAGGCTCTAAATGGTTTATCTCCCACGTATCTAGCCAGTCTTCTAACACGTTACAATCCACCACGCTCTTTAAGATCATAAAATTCCGGACTTCTAGTAGTTCCCAGAATATCAAAGTCCACAAAAGGGGTAAAGCGTTTTCGTATTTAGCTCCAAAACTTTGGAACAGTCTTCCTGACAGTGTTCGGGGCTCAGACACAGTCTCCCAGTTTAAACGTAGACTAAAGACTTATCTCTTTAGCCTGGCATACATTTAATACATCCCATAATCTTGTGCTCCAGTACATCTGATTAAATGCACATTATCATCTAGTGCTGCTAATATTATGAACAGCAGCTACACTAATTCTGTTCCACTTGTTTCCCTTCTTCTACACATCCTGAGGCATACAGAGACTGTGCCGGCTCCAGTGGCATCCGGAGATGGACCAGCTCCAGCCGGGTTCTGCTGGTGAGGATTGGGATATTCAAAGCAGCGCTGTGGACAACAACCTCCTGTACATGCTGTGTCTGCATCACACAATTGACTATACAGAAATGCAGGACATTGTTCATATCACACTCTCTGCTGTCACCCAAATGAGGATGGGTTCCCTTTTGAGTCTGGTTCCTCTGAAGGTTTCTTCCTCTTACCATCTAAGGGAGTTTTTCCTTGCCACAGTCACCTCAGTCACCTCAGGCTTGCTCACTTGGGATAACATCTAGGACTGTCTGTCTGTTTGTCTGTTTATATGTCTGTTATTTCTTATGTTGTTTCTTATGTAAAGCTGCTTTGAGACAATGCTCTTTGTTAAAAGCGCTATACAAATAAATTGAAATTGAAATTACAGCAACTGTTGTAAATTAACCGAAGACCAATAGAAGAGCGATCACAGAGACTTGGAAGTATGTTGCAGGAATCTTTTATTGAAGATTAGAACACACTCAGAAGTGCTGTGGTCATCAAGATCTCCACAGACAGATAAGAAACCTCTGGTATTTATACAGACTTTGGTGGCTGTCCTTCAGGTTGTGTTAAAGCAGCCCCCCCCCCCATTTCCCACACCACCTATTAGAGACTATTTTTACCCACTAAGATTTGCGACCCATTTGGTTGCGAGAAAGAATGTTTATGACCTTTCCTGAACAGATTAGTGATCTTTCCTCGGCAAGGACACTAGAAAATTTGTTTCCCACAATTCCCCCTTTGAGAGTTCCCTTATAAACTCTCATAACTGCAATAAATTTTCAGGGGTAGTATGTTTTAACCTTAACAGTTGACGCATTTCTATAACGTGGTTTAGCTGTCAGTTGTATGCAACATATGAATACCTGACAACATACATAGCCTAAAAGTAAAATGAATAGAAAGTAACTGACAAAAACAGCAGTTTCTTTAATCCATGACCATGATTGACCAAAAAGAACCTCCAAACCATGAGGAATTTTCCATTATCATAGTATGAAGTTTTATAGATATGATGTAGTCCAAGCACACTTTAATTTCTATGTGGCAGATTCTCACTTTCGGTGTGCTACAGTGTCGGATGTCTTTGGTGGCCGCAGATTCCCTCTGATAAGGTTCTCTTCGCTTGCAGGTGTCCTTCAGGTTGTGTTAAAGCAGCCCCCCCCCATTTCCTGCACCACCTATTAGAGACTATGTTTACCCACTAAGATTTGCGACCCATTTGGTTGCGAGAAAGAATGTTTATGACCTTTCCCGAACAGGTTAGTGATCCTTCCTCTGCAAGGACACTAGAAAATTTGTTTCCCACACAACCCTGGAGTAAAATCCTCATATGGGTGGAATATGCTCAAAATTCATTTCACGATGGCCCCCATATTCAACACCATGGATCCAACTTCCCCTTTGTCGTGGAAGTGCACTCATCCAACTGTGGCACTGTGAGTGTGCTCTTGCAGAGTCATGGCATCCTGGGCAAACTTTGTCCATGTGTCTACTTCTCCAGAAAATTTACCCCTGCCGAAAGTAACTATGACAATGGCAACAGAGAACTGCTATCCATCAAAGAGGCACTGGCTGGAGGGGCAGACCACAAGAACATGGAGTATGCCAAGAATGCCAAAGGCCCCCAGTGGGCCCTCTTCTTCACCAGGTTTAATTTCACAGTAATCTATCACCCAGAAACCAAGAACAGCAAGGACAATGCTCTCTCCCACTGACACAACCTCACAACCTGCACTGAAGTTGCGCCAGTCCATTGTTAGGAGTTACAATGGGCCCAAGCCACCTAAGGGGCTCCCAATGTCCATGGCAACTTCCAAAGCACTTGTGAACAATGTCTTCAGGAACTACAGCATGCTAAAGTACAATGTATCAGATTTAGGAGTCCGGTTCACAGGTGTAGCAGGCCTTCTGTGAGAGATCAGGAATCCATGTCAGCCTCACCTTGGGGTACCACCCCCAATCCAGTGGCCAGGTCGAACAAGTCAACCAGGAGCAGTGAACAAAAACACTGGAGTGAGATCCTAGTTGGAAAACACCCAAAATTCACTAACCTACTCCACCACTACCATCACCCCCTTTCATTGCCTTCTGGGTTACCAGCCCCTCACTCTTCCCATGGGCAAGTGAAACATTTGATGTACGTAGGGTAAACAGCTGTCTCAATCAGTGCATTGAGGTCTGGGAGAGGGCCCAAGAACTCTGGGCAAACCATCGACGGCACCCTCACCCCCCTACCAACCAGGACAGATGTTGTGGCTCTCCACACAGAACATAAAACTCAAGTTGCCTTGCAAAAAATTAAGCCCCCCACTACATTGGTGTAACAACACCACCAGCAAATGTCTACCAGAGGGAGCCGTCCCCCAAGTACCGAGCCATTTGCTTTTGCCTTGTTCTAACTGCTTTATTGTGTATTAACCTCATTTTATTTCCCGATTTCTAAATTAGTCTCGCGTTTATCTGATTTGTTTGCATCACTGTTTGCTTTTTGGTTTTGACCTTTTTGCCTGCTCTCGATCTTGTGATTTTTGCCTGACGATTTGGAATATTTACTAAATGCCTGCAAATGGATCCTGCCTGTGTCTGACAAGTCATTACAGAATACTTCGCCACCGATGGATCCAGCAAATCGTGCGCATATCCAAGTGGTGGTGGCCCATCAGGGAGCAATGATCTGTGCATACGAGGATCAACTCGCAACGCTACAGGTCATCAACGCGCAACTCCAGCAAGCACTGCCGACCTCCCCAGCTCCCCTCACACCTGTACGCAGTGAGTCCATGCGTATGGTGCTCCCAGAGAAATTCAATAGCTCCGCGGATCGCTGCGGGGTTCGGGTACAACTATAGAGTCCCCAGTCAGAGTACATTCCAGCACCCCTTGCAGGTTATCCAAGAAAGTTGGGTACTCCACACTGCTGTTTGGCCCATAAGCCGAAATAACAGTAAGACACCTATCCCTGACCCAAAGGTGCAGGGAAACAGCCCTCTTATTTACTGGGGAAAACTCCAGCACATGGTGGCTGAGCTGGGGGGCTATATGAAAGTCCTCTCACCATGGGGCACCCCAGAGTAGTAGAGGGTTCAACCTTTCTCAAGGGGTTGGGTTCCAGAGCCCAGGCTGTGCGTGGAGGTGAGCCCGACTATCTCTAACCAGTGCCGTTCAACCTCCCCCACCAGCTCAGGCTCCTTCTCCCCCAGTGAGGTGACATTCCATGTCCCAAGAGCCAGATTCTTTGACCAGGGTTTGGGTCGTTGAGGCCCCTGCCCATGATTGCTGCACAAACCACATCACACCAACCCCTTATGCTCCTTCCGGCGGGTGTTAGGCCTACGGGAAGACGGGCCTACGTCACTCATTCGAGCTGTGCCTTGCCGAGTCCCATAGCCAACGACTCGGCCACCAGCTGCTCGCCTGCGCACCCCAATCCCAGGCCTGGCTCCAGGGTGGGGCCCAGGTAACACCAATCCGGGCAATGTAATGGTCCTTGATTTTTTTTTTTTTTACTCATGAGGGAATTTGAACTGCTCTAACTTCAATGAAGTTGAAAGTGATCCCTCTGCACCTTCTGTAGTTCAGGTCCAAACAATTATCAAACCAGTAGGACCTGAGATAATTGAGAGATTAGCCCAGAGTTTACCATTAGCACAGGTTAACTTTTCTGAGTTCAGGAGAGTATTGTCAAGGAAGATGCATCTATATGACATGTCTCTGCTTGAAATTACTCAACTGATGACAGATTTGACTGAGTCTGAGTTTCACAGTTTTGAAAAATCTATTGATTCTTCTGAGTTCTGAAATACTAGTAAAGAGGAACTTTGGGAGGGAGTTCTGACTCTATTGAAAGAGGTCATTGGTCCAAAAGTAGACTGGTCACGAGTGAGTAGTTGTGTGCAGTAAAAAGATGAATCTATTACCGAATATACAGGAAGGTTTTGCCAAGCAGCTGCTGCTTACAGCAGTATTGCTGATACACCTCATATGGTGTTAGAGAATAGAGGTCCATTAGTCCGTATATGGTTTGATGGTCTTCTAGCAGGATACAGAAATGCACTGCCTTTCCTTGACCTCACATGGTCCACTGCACACTACTTGGGAAAAAGATTCAGATGTGAAAGCCAAGGTAAAAATTGTAGCAGCCTCTATAAATAAACCCAATCTAGAAGGAAAAAAGATCTGAGAGTGACAAAAAAGGACAAGTGTAATTATTGTGGTAATTTTGGCCACTGGGCAAAAGACTGTAGGAAAAAGCATCAGGACATTAGGAGAAATCTGCAGCATAATCACATGCCTAGTCAGCCGGCTTATAACCCTAGTGTTGCCCCCACACTTTCCAATGAAAGTCTAGGACAACTTGCTCAGGTGCTTCTGAGAGCACAGCAGGGACAGGCAGAGCAGAATAAAAACTAATTGTTGGGGCTGTGAGTTCTTACCCTTCCCCTGTTATGTACAATAATGATAAAAGATTGTTTGTCAAAGGTACCATACAACAAAAGGAGATTGATTTTCTTTTAAATACTGGTGCTGAAATAACTGTAATTCCGATTGACCTAGCAAAAAAACTGAAAATTCCTTACCAGCAAACTAAACTTTCTTTAACAGGAGTAGTAGGCAATGATGCTATTTTGTATGAAACTTCCCCCACTGAAGTACAGTTAGGCCTGAAGTCTTTAGTGTCACCACTGCTATGTGCTCCATTAAATACCGGACCTATACTAGGAATGGATTTGCTAAGGCAAATACATCTAACCTTAGATATGTCCTCAGAGTCTGCCACAATTAAAATTGCTTCAGCACAAACATCTGCTAGTAATACACTGCCCCCTTACTAGATCATCCTATTTGGGCTAAAGATGAGGAAGGGCTAAAGATAAGGATGACTGTGGCCTTTTGACCTCAATAGAACCTGTTAGGCTGGCGGGAACCTCTCCCCCGCAACCAAACAATACCCATTAAGTAAAGCAGCAAGGGGTCCAGCCTGTAATAGAAAAATTGTTGTCACAGGGAGTGATTGTTAAAACACATAGCCCATGTAACTCCCCAATATGGCCCATAAAGAAGGCAAATGGAACATGGCGACTCACAGTTGATTACAGAATAGCTAACACTGAAAAGATTACTCCTTTAGTTGCAGATCCATCCACCGTTTGCAATGATTTACAGATAAACTGTATTTTAAGTATAAGTATTTTCTGTAATTGATATGTCCAACGGTTTTTTCTCTGTACCTGTACATCCTGACAGTCAACCTTGGTTAGCATTTACAGTTGACTATGAACAAAACCAATGGATGAGATTACCTCAGGGATTTCAAAATTCTCCCACCATTAATCATCAGGCAGTCCGACGTGATTTGTCTGACCGGTTCAACAATCTACTGTAATTCAGTATGTTGATGATATTTTAATTGCATCACCAGATGATGAGATACTAAATCTGAATTAGAAGCTTTGTTAGACTAGTTACATAAACAAGGAAATAAAGAAAGTTTTCACATGGCACAAATTGCTAGAGAACAGGTCATTTTTCTTGGACAAACTATTGGAGCTGGGGTTAGAGCCATAACTCCTGATAGAGCAGCTGCAGTTAAAACAATACCTCCACCCACTACCATAAAAGCACTCAGATCCTTTTTAGGCACAGCAGGGTACTGAGACCCTGGACTGAAGAGTATGCCTTATAAGCTCAACCACTATATGACTTGTTAAAAGGTACTGTTAAAGATACTGATTCTATTTGTCTTCAAGAGAAACAGCTTAAGGCATTTCAAGCCCTAAAAGTGCTTTATGTCAAGTGCCTGCTTTAGGGATTCCCCAAACAGACATTCTGTTTGTTTTGTATGTCCATGAAAACTTAGGATTCATGGCAGCATGCCTATTTCTGATCAGAGCATAGAGTGCTTCACTACACTTCAAGAGCCTGATCTAATTTCTCTAATTTCTTCTTCAAAACTTTCAACCTGCATTCTAGATCCTTTACCCACATCTTTCCTTAAACAGATATTACCAGTAGCTACCGAACCCCTTCTAAAAATCATTTATTCTTCCCTTAGTACTGGCTATGTGCCTAAATATTTTAAGCTAGCAGTTATCAAACCCTTGATTAAAAAACCGGACCCTGGTCAGCTGTCTAACTATAGACCAATATCGAACCTGCCCTTTATCTCCAAGATCCTACAAAAGGCTGTAGCACAGCAGTTATGTTCATACTTACATAGAAATAACATTTATGAAATGTATCAGTCAGGATTTAGACCTCATCATAGCACAGAGACAGCACTGGTTAAAGTGGTCAATGACCTGTTACTGACCTCTGATCAGGGTTGTGTCTCCTTACTGGTGCTACTGGGTCTTCGTGCAGCTTTTGACACCATTGATCACACTGTTCTACTTGATAGACTAGAACATTTTGGTGTTAAAGGAACAGCCCTCTCCTGGCTCAGGTCTTATTTGACTGACCGTTATCAGTTTGTAGATCTAGATGGTGACTTCTCTATGCATACCAAGGTTATGTTCGGTGTTCCACAAGGTTCTGTTTTAGGCCCACTGCTTTTCTCACTGTATATGTTACCCCTTGGTGTAATTATTCGTAAACATGGTATTAGCTTCCACTGTTATGACACACCGATGACACACAGCTATAAGTTTCAGCGAAGTCAGATGAGAGACACCAGCTTATTAAGATAGAAGAATGTGTAAAGGACATTAGACATTGAATGGACACTAGCTTCCTCCTGCTTAACTCTGACAAGACAGAGGTGCTAGTACTAGGACCACATGCAGCTAGCTTTCTGATTACAGAGTAACGGTGGATGGTCTTTCTGTTTCATCTTGTCCAGCAGTAAAAGATCTTGGTGTGATTATTGACT
This sequence comes from Hemibagrus wyckioides, assembly GCF_019097595.1. Lineage (NCBI taxonomy): Eukaryota > Metazoa > Chordata > Actinopteri > Siluriformes > Bagridae > Hemibagrus > Hemibagrus wyckioides. Next base: position 655,528 of record NC_080714.1, read on the forward strand.
CTGGTCTTTCGTTTGAAGCTTGTGTAGATAATATCACTAAGGTAGCCTTCTTCCATCTCAGAAATATCACTAAGATAAGAAATATGTTGTCGCTTCATGATGCAGAGAAATTAGTTCATGCTTTTGTTACCTCTAGGTTGGATTATTGTAATGTCTTACTGTCTGGATGTTCCAGTAGGAGCAGAAACAAGCTCCAGTTAGTCCAGAATGCAGCAGCTAGAGTCCTAACTAGAACCAGAAGATATGAACACATCACTCCTATTTTATCCACACTACATTGGCTCCCAGTCAAATTTCACATTGATTATAAAATACTGTTACTGACCTATAAAACACTAAATGGTCTCGCGCCGCAGTACCTGAGCGATCTTTTAGTCTTTTATGATCCGCCACGCCTACTCAGATCAAAGGGTGCTGGTTACTTGGTAGTACCTCAAATAGCACAGGCTACAGCAGGGGGCGGAGCTTTTTCTTTCAAAGCCCCACAGCTATGGAACAGCCTTCCAATTAGTGTTGGGGATTCAGACACAGTCTCAATGTTTAAGTCTAGGCTGAAGACACATTTCACTGCATGAAAAGAGGTGTATCTGTACCAGGATACTCCTGTATACACCACTGATTTTCGAAAGTATCTACAAGTACCACTGACTGTATACATCAAATTCCACCAAGCTAGGATACTTCCAGAATTATACCAATTCGGATGTATCTTGCTGAGGTATTCTACCATGGTACAGCCATTTGTTGCCATGGCAAGTAATCCACTCAAAGATTTTGTCAGGAGACATTCACACCTTAAGACCCATTTGCATTTTACACCTTTGCACAATTCTGCTGTTCCCTATTGGTCTTTTATCTCAACATTGATTGGTTGTCTAGTGGGACATTACCCAGTCCCTTTCCTGTTAATATTATTTATTTATATTATTATACTTTTTATTTAGCCCAACCCAAGCCCTCATAGCTGAGTGACTTGATTGGTTATTGGGCAGGTATGTAGATAGACCCTATCCACCCCCCCCACTGTACTATACATCCCCCCACACCCTTCAAAAAATGAGAACGGAATTAATTCAGAAATTTTTGTATTAAAATTAAACCAAACACTAATAAATATAAAAAGCAAAGTAAGAATAAGGGAAAAACAGAAAATATGGAAAAAATGAACAAATGTGCGATTATAAAAAGGTGCAATTAAATTAAAAGCAATACTAAAACAAACACATGCACCAGTATGTTAGAGTTCCAAAAATGAATGTCTTTCTGGCTCGGTTCTATTAACTCTTACACGCTGAAGGTGTGTAAGAGTGTAGCGCATATCCGCCTCCAGTCTGCGTTGAAGCTGCTGGCAAAGCTCCGACAATTGTGGGTTCCTGTGAGGTGGAGACCTCACAACCCACACCGGTCTTCCATCCTCCTCATCGGACATCAGTTCCAGCATTGCAGTCTGCCACAGTTCTCTCTCTGCATCTGTTTGAATGACCCTAGTCCTGGACTCCAGCAACTGCAAAACACACAATACGTTAACCACTAAAAACACCCAGAGATGTAGAAAACTTAATACATAGATGAATTTCTACACTTACTCATCTTTTCCTTTGTCGGTTTTTAGCCCCTGCCTTAATGGAGTCTCTTAGCTGGGACTTTCCTGGCTGAGACAAAGAGCATTTCCTCCGCAAAGTCGCACAGTAAGTCCTGCAACATGCTGAATAAAAAAAAATAATTCAGATAAGTGACAGAAACAATTAAAATTATTAGATGGACAAAAATTAATGGGACATGAAAATAATTACAATGACAATTTCTGATTCCCCTTTATACACTCAGGGTCTGTATCTGTAAAAGTCGTCTTTAATTCCTCCAGCAGATATTTCATCACTGCCTGATTATGAGGTGAACTTATTCTGTGTGGAAAGAGAGTAGTATCATTAATTACATTTAAACTGATTCTGTAAAACCCCACACAGAGCATGTAAAAAACAGCATTCTTACCCAGTTTGAGGATCATATTTATGTGGGTTGTTTTCCGAATTATGGAGGCACCTTACAGCTTCCTGTAACGTTGAATTAAAAACACTTTAATACATACACACATACATACATACAACAAAGACTTTTCAAACATCGTATAATTGAACAAACTGTTAAATAATCTGGACACCTACAACAACGCAAGGAACAAAAAGTAGTTGCGCTAACTTAGGCTAACTTGGCGAGGTATAATTTACTACTGTATTGTCGGCTAACATAAAGCTCAACTTACTGCAGTGCCCATGTTATGCGCCTTCTTAACTCCTTTATGCCCATGGCTCGACTCTTCCTGCGGTCTTTGCTTGTCGAACTCGCACTGAAGCGCTGAAGACGCTGGATAGCCTCTTCGAGAAGAGCAGTGTGTGCAGCTTGATTCTCCATCAAACCCTCAAGCTGATGAGACAAAGCGCTCTGACCGGAGATCAGCTGCTTCTTCAAGTCATTCATACTCAGTGGGCTTGATGCTGTTTGTTGACCGTTAGTCACGGGAGTAGAAAAGCTTAGGTTTCTTTTGCACGCCATCACAAATAGTATTTTGTACTTCCACCAAGACGCAGTTCGTGAGAATAACTTCCGTAAACAATGCTGACAATTTAAAGTTGTTTTTTCGCGCAAGTGAAAGGATACCGTAATGTCATTGGCTGCAGCCGCTTTACGTCACCGACATAATGCGCAGAACTGCAAAAACAACCTTCCCTATTCGATGGTTTCCACGACACCCCGCCCACCCCTGTCAGTGAATTGTTTGTATTTATTCTGGGGGAAAATATAATACATGTTGCCTGTCATCATGGAAGGGCGTTTGAGGTCGCCTGTGGATCTGTTGAGAAGAAAGAGAGCCCGGCGGTTTTGTGATCACTGCAACAATATTGTTTCACATGCCAATTTTTATCGTCACAAAAAATGTTTTTTCGCAATGGAGTTTGGATCAAAGATACTACAACCCAAGACAACTCAAGAGTGGAAAAAAAACTATTGAGTTAGAAGATGTGCACGTGATGAAAGCCTTGATCCATCAGAAGTGGAAAACGCAGTCTGGGATGTCCACTTAGGTAAGTTATTGAATTTATTTTATCTATGTCAGCAAGCAAAATGATTTATAAATGTTTGACTTAATTCGAATATTCAGATATATAGTCTGTTTGTTTCTGTAGGCCTCAGGATGCTTGAGTCACAGCTTACCCCAAAAGAACTTCATTTATTCATTTGTTCATTTATGTGCTCTTTTTGTTAGGAACAGTGTGTTCAGAATATAGTTAACTTGTTTTTACAGCATATAAAATTAGCCATTTGTTGAAACTTGTATATATTATATAATTTAGGATATATGTTATATAAATATATAACTGTTATGATCTTCAACATTTGACAATGTACAATAAAACTATATAAAATCTAGAGCACTGAAGATCACAATAATGTTAAAAAGAGAAGAATCCTGTTAGGCTTAGGTAATAAACTGTTTCTATCTTGATTTGCAAATGTGGCCATTAGACGTAATGTCTGTTGACCAAATAGCTTTAGTTATTGTTATGAATGGCCCATCAGCACATACATATGATAATGCAGTGATGAAGTGCGGGGTGTTTACCAGATGATTTAAGTGAAAGCCTGTTAACAGTAAACTACGGTGAACATTGACATGCATGACAATACATATTACCATGGTTTTGTGATTGTAATGGTATTGTGATCTTTGGGTGTTTGGGTTGATTAGCTTGTAAACACAAATAATCTTTTTTTACAGAGAACTTTAGCAGCCTAGAAGAAGGAAATCTGTGCATGCCTGAGGAAGACATGCATCTCAATGAAAATCCAGATTCACCAGAAGGACTGCTTAATTTATCATTAACAGAGTCTTCAGATGATGACAGTGACAGTGTCTTTACAGATGAGCAGGACCATGAAGATTCGGATTTGGCAGAAGATGATAACACTGAAGCAGATACAACCAATGGTGATGACGCCAGGCAGTTACATGTAAAGCTCCTAGCATTCATGCTTTTAACCTGGCAAGCTGTATTCAACATATCAGACAATGCCATCACTGCATTGCTGCTATGCATCAGACACTTTATGTGGGTAATTGGAAATATTCTCTCTGCTGATTTACTTAGCAGTTTTGCTGATATGATTCCCAAGTTTTACATTCAATAAGGAAATTGACCAATATTAACAGAGACAACCTCTGCAAATATTCTATCTGTCCCCAGTGTAAGTCCACATATACACTTGCTGAGCGTTATCATATCGCCAGGAATGGTTCAGCTACTAGTAAAATATGTGGATATATTCCATTTTACAAGCATCCACACAAGACATCTGCCCTGAGAAAGAAATGTGGCTCTCTCTTAATGACCAAAGTTACACGTTTCAATGGCACAGAAAGTCTTTACCCAAAATAAACCTATTGTTATAAGAAAGTAATTCAGTCTTTGGAAACTTTGATTAGAAGACCTGGATTTTTGGAAAAGTGTGAGAAGTGGAGACAAAGACGAATTCCTGACTCTGTTATGGCAGATGTTTATGATGGACAGATTTGGACAGACTTTCAGTATGTAAATGGACAGCCATTTTTAGCAGAGCCAAACCATTTTGCTCTTATGATGAATGTTGATTGGTATCAACCCTTCAAGAATTCTCCATATTCAGTAGGGGTCATATACCTGGCCCTTTTGAATTTGCCACGAGAGGAGCGTTTTAAGGAGATCATAATTTTAGTTGGAGTTATACCAGGACCTACAGAACCGAAGAACATTATTAACAGTTATCTTGACCCTTTGGTGGATAAGCTTCGTGAGCTGTGGGATGGAGTTCCCATATTTACTCCTTCAATTTTGGGGTGCCAAGTGTACAGAGCGGCTCTTCTGTGCCTTTCATCAGACATTCCAGCTTCACACAAGTGTGGTGGCTTTGTGGGCCATGGAGCTTTAAGAGGTTAGTTTTCTGCTATTGTGCCATTACATCTGTTGTTTTAAACTTAAAAGTACATCTATTTTTAAGATACATCATCCATTCATTGTTGTATTTGTGTTCTATAGGATGTAACAAATGTCTGAAAACATTCAAGAAAACATCCTTTGGGGGGGAAACAGACTTCTCTGGCTTTGACCGTTCATCTTGGGTCCCTCACACTTCAGAGGCGTACAAGCTGTGTGCTAAAATGACAGAGAAGGCAACCACAAAGGCAACAACTACCATGCCACAAGCTTAGGCACAGGAAGAGGCGAGATCACCAATCATAACTGAAAAACTTCTATTGGCTTGGTATGATTGGAGCCATTTGAGGGCCGTGTCCTTAATACCTACACTCTGAGATGCCAGTGTCACAGATGTCGCTGACATTAATACTGAGTCCAATAGATATGACAAGGTCCAAAATATGTCCCTGTTTATGTGTTGGAACTAGCACTGACTGGCTGAGTTCAAAGGAGTCTGGCAAAGATATAAAATCATTTGATAATTGGTTAGAAGGGCAGCAAACATGAATATTAAAATCAATGCATATTAGGATCTTCTCATATTTTGGCACAATACCATCAAGAAACTCAGAAATTTTCTGGATAAAATTCTTGTTATATTTAGGTGGGCGTTAAACCACTGCAAACAACACGGGATATTTAAAATCAACCACATATAACTGCAGTTCAGAACTAGAGAAGTCATCTGTAAGAATAGACTGGCAACTAAAATTGTCTTTAAAGATAGATGCCAAGCCACCAACACAAACTGAGCCTCGTGGAGAGCTAAGAAAGGAACAGATGGGAGGGAGAAGTTCAGAGAAAGCACTGTTCTCACCTGCTTTCAGCCATGTATGCTGCAAGACGTAGCAGCTATACTTCGCTTGCAATCCAAGCGACCAGTGACAAGGCTTGTATACAGTGGACGCTGCCACAAAGGCCTTAACACAAACCAACAGCCCTCCTCTCTTACCCCGTTTTCTGTTACGCTACGGGGAGGAATGCAAGGCATACACCAGAGGTACGGTGGTATATCTGAGAGCAGTGGTGGGGGAGAGTTTGATTGCAAATATGAATGATAAATCTGTGACTTCCTTCAAGAAAAGAAGTCTACAATAATAATAATAATAATAATAATAATAATAAAGTATGTCATGCATTATTTTACTCTGTACATAATGACTCATCATCAGCTAAATAAAACACAAGCAGCTGAACCCAGCTCAGGTTTCAGTGAGTTTCAGATGAAGAGATGAGACTGATTGTTTAGGTCCATGTGTTTCACTCATTCTGGTCGCATGGGAATATTTTAAAAAGCTTTGTGAGTCGTAGTGTCAGGAAATAAAAATGTGATGCCACGCAAGCTGGGGACTGAACCTGAGTCTTCTGCAGAAGAGCCCAATCACTCACAGTACAGAGTCTAGACCTTTAAACCCTGGGAATTAAAACAAACATTCATCACAAAAAGTGAAAAAAGACAATGGAAAACACAACCACAAAAATAAAAAAATAATATAAAAATATAAAAGCTCAGAAAGGTCTAAGTCTAGAAAAGATCAGGTGGCATGGTGGCTTAGTGGTTAGTACATTTGCCTCACACCTCCTGCATCCAGGGTTCGAGGCTTTTGATGGCCAAAATGGCATTATCCAATTCAGATATGGTGCTATACGTAGTTTTTACAGATAAACCCAAGTCACGCATTCGGCGGAAGATTGCTGAATGGCTTACTCCTAAAATGTTCGTAATACAAGAAACTGGTAAAGACATCTCAATGAGCCGGGACAGCATTTCCTCTGAAATAATAAACTTAGATCGACCTCGTCCCCCACCACATTCCCTTGTAAGAACTGGGGCCACATCTTGAGAACGAGCTGCATGAATTTTTTGTTGTAGATCCATGAGGGTCTCCAAAATATCATTTGGCACATCAAAGACAGTGGAGGCTGATGACAAAATAAACACTTCTTGATTGATAACATACTGAAAATAGTCCAAGTCCAACTGATGGCCATCTAAAACTGCACTTATTCGTGACCTGAGGCATTCTAGTAAGTGTGTCATCAGAGGTCCCTGTAAGTCAAATTACTCTGACATTAATATTACTTAGACAAAATCCTTTCTGTTATTAGTGATAACTAACCCTTAAACATGTCCGAATTTGAAAAAAGAAAACTTACCTGAGATGATGAGTGAGCGCTTGGCTGCTTTAAACCAGTGGTTTAAAACGGTGGCGGGGCGCATGCACACTTTGTGGAATCGTTTTTGACGTCGTTTTTGGTGTTGTTTCATGGTTGTAATCTGCATGTCATGTATGTAACAGAGCTGTTGTGAAAACAAGCATTGTGTCTGTAAAATGTCATAGTTGTAAATTTTGGAGTTGTACTCTAACAAACACATCTATGTGGCCGTAGATTTTGGAATCCAATTCTGAAAAAACAGAATAACATACAATAGTTTTAGATTGCACACAAGCATATTAAAATTACACACAAATGTTTTGAATTATGTACGATTATTTTTGACAGTGATTTTATTCCATACTAGACTGGTTGCCGGCTCCAAATTTATCCTCAGGGTTTACTCTTGAAGCCTTTCCCATGAGTGGGTATGGCCGTAAGGCAGCAGGGGTTCAAAGTCAGCCTTTGCCTAAAACGGCCTGACCTGCAAGGCAGCAGATGGCTGGAATAGTAAGTGCCAGAGCGTATCCACACGCCAGTGGCTCAGGCACACTATACCTCTAGGGTTTCAACCTTCTCTGAGACCCCCTCACGGCTTAGCCTGGGGCCTCAAGGTACCCAGTTACCCAGAAAGACAATGAGAATCAAGCAAACATACCAAAAACACAAAACCAAACTCAAAAAACCAAAACATGAGGCAAAAGTGAAACACAGTAATCGAGTACACAAACAAGCAAAAGGAACAACTTGATATGTTGCTTAGAAGTATACTTCACATTGCAATGTAGTGCTTACACTGCTTAAATGTCCGAAAACCCCGGAAGTGTTCCTCATTGGTGGCGCTAACACTCGAGAGAGGGCTCCCTCTGGTGGTCTGACACCAGTGGTGATGTTACAGAGCCCCGCCATCTAGGAACACCTCCAGCTGTTCTATGTCAAGGTTGTGAAGCCGGTTGGTTAGGGTGGAGGTGGAGATATTCCTCCACTAGGAAGGGATCCAGGATATCACTGGCGCCGTCCCACAAGCGCTCCTCTGGGCCGTATCCCTCCCAATCCACTAGGCTACAATCCACTACTATAGCCAGTTCCTGTGGTGCGGGGGGTTCAGCAGGCTGTTTACTCAGTAGGCCGGGGCCCTGTCTATGTCAAGCAGAGGTGGCAACTCACTGTTTATGGGGAGGTCATAGTGGCAAAAGCATGCTGGGTTGAGCAGAGAGACATGAAAGATGGGTGCGATATGGTATGACGACAGGAACTGAAGGCAATACGTGACTAGGTTGATTTAGTGGATGATGTTAAAGGGGCCAATGACACGTGGGCTAAGCTTGTGGCATGGTAGTTGTTGCCTTAAATTTTGCGTGGATAACCAGACCTGCTGGGTCACCTGGAACCTGGGGTGTGGACATCTGTGGCAGTCTGCCTGGATCCTTTGTCGTCGTATGGCTCATTGCAAATGGACATGGGCACTCTCCCAGACCTCCTGATTGCGATGGGCATGCTGCTGAATGCCATGTGGGACCAGGGTCACCGAGAAATCAGCAGCGGCTCTAGCATGACTGGGTGCATGACATTTATTTAATATTCCACATCTTGCGACAGAGAGGGCCACCAAAACCTGTTCCATATCGGGGCCGTGGTCCGGAGGCAGGATGGGCTCTCGGACAGCTGGGGAGCTTACGGGATCATGTTGGTGCGACAGGGCATGAGCTTTGAGATTCTTTGTTCCTGGCCAAAATGTCACTGAGAACTGAAACCACATGAAGACCAGGTCTGATGATTTTGCGTTGTGGAGATATTCAAGGTTCCCCACATTATAGTTTACTTCCGCCAGGGGTAGGCTTCCGGGAAGGATCCGCATGGATAGACTTTCCTACAATTCCCATGGTGTTGAGACAGCACGGCTGCTATCCTGCAGCTGGAGGCATCCACCTTAACAATGAAGGGGTGTCTCAGGATGAGTGCCATGGTAAAGCTCCTTTTCAATTGCGTGAAGGCTGCCATTGCAGTCGTCTGGGTTTGCCCCATAGGAGAAAGGTTAATAGGTTGGCTATGCTGCTGTACTTGCGGATGAACCAACGGTGGAAGTTGGCAAACCCAAGGAACCGCTGCAACTCCTTAATGGTGGTCAGTCCTGGCCAGTCCGTAACCGTACTCACTTTGCTGGAGTCCATCTCTACTCCCCTCTGAGAGATGATGTACCCAAGGAAGATGATGGTGTCATTGTGAAACTCACATTTCTCAGCCTTCACATAGAGCAAATGCTGCAGTAGCCGAGTGAGCACAGTTCGAACGTGGAAAACGTGGTCGTCATAGGAGATGGAGTAGATCAGGATGTCATCGATGTAGGTGATGATGCATTAGTTGATCAGGTCCTTGAAGATCTCAGTGATGAATGCCTGGAAGACTGCTGGAGCATTGGTGAGTCCATAGGGCATGACCAGATACTCATAGTGCCCCCTTGTGGTGTGGAAGGCTGTCTTCCATTCATGCCCCTCTGAACCATACAATTTTGTAGGCACCGCGCAGGTCAAGTTTGGTGAGCACCCATGCCTCTCTTAGTTGTTCAGAGCTAGTGGGTAGGGTTAGCACACCATGAGAGTGTTTAGGCCCCGGTAATTGATGCATGGTTGGAAATGATGCATGCACTTGGCCCCTTTTTTCGGTCCAAGGATATAGATGGTGGTTGCAGCTGGAAGCGAGAAGACTAAGCAACTACACTACACTGGGCTACAACACTACAGACTGCAAGCTCTGTGTCCTAGGGACACCACGCCACAAATAAAAGTATACAGAGGAGCAAAATAGGCTTTGTACTATTGAGCTGAGTGCAACAATGTGTAGAATCCTATTTTTTGTTGGTTGTGTGAGTGTGTATGTGTAAAGAACCAAGTCCAATTGTTTCTTAGTTCTTGGTGTCCAACTGGTTGAGGCCCCAAGGGCCTGTGGGAAGATGCTCCTCCTCGTTCTCCCTGTGTTTGTCTTCAGCGAGATTCCTTGATTGCGACAGAGAAAAGAATTTCTTGTTCAGATGGCTGAGGTCCTTCACTGTCTTCCTGGACTTGGTCCAACACCACTTGCTGTAGATCAATGGCAGGTCAGAGAGCTCAGTGTGGATGATATGCTCAGCTTCTCCACTCTCTGTAGATCTCATCTGCCTTACTTGGTGCTGTTCCCAAACCAGGTTGTGATGTTTCTCATCAGGGTGCTCTCTAAGGTGCAGGTGTAGAAGTTCCTAAGCACCTTTGAGGGCAGTCTGAGGTCTTTCAGGTGTCTGAGATGCCATAGAGGCTGTCGGGCTTTCCTCACCACAGTGTCAACGTGACAGGTTCTGCGAGATGTGGAGACTAAGGTACAGGAAGCTCTCCACTCTCTTCACCTGGGTCCCGTTCAAGATGGGGAGCTGGTAGTTCCCCTCATGCTTTGTGCTAAAATTGACAATCAGCTTCCTTGTTTTGCAAACATTCAGGAGGAGATTGTTCTCTCTACAGTAGTTCAGGTTGTGTAATCCAGGTTGTGTAATCTCCTCTAGGTAGACTGTCTAATTCTTGTCAGTGATCAGGTCTACCACAACAGTGTTGTCAGCAAACTTAATGATGGTGGTGGAGTTGGTAGTGGCTACACAATTTTATTCTATTTTATTTGTATATTGTATTTAAAGGACATTGTCACAAAGCAGCTTAACAGGAGTATAACAATTCAGAATCAAAATCAGAATCAAAAAGTTTAAAATTTAAATATATATTATTTATCCCTATTTATTCTTCTAGGAAACCTTCAGTAAGTGTCAGGAACTAACATAGAACCCACTGAGCTGTGACACTCATCTGTGACGCCAAACCCATCTGATATGTACAATGGTAAATTCCAGCATGTGACCGGACTAAAACAAGGTGTATATCTCAGGTAAGTTTTTTTTTTTTTCAAATTCGGACATGTCTAAGGGTTAGTTATCACTAATAACAGGGAGGAGTAATATTACAGAGATAGTTTAACTATAGTATGTAAGATTAGCTCTCAGAGTACATGTAGGTGCTTAAAGAATACAGCTGTATAGGCTGTTTACAGCCTGCAGCGTGATGAGATAGGCCTACATAAAAGAATTAGCAATTTTAAGTGTTGACTTACTAACAGCTGTGTACATGCACTGTAATACACTATTCATGTAATATAAGTGTTCACTGCTTAAGTATTGAAGTCATATTTCATTGTTCATCAGGTTCCATTAAGTGACATCTTGCACACAGCCCAGAATCTAGTGTCGATGTTGACCAACACCTTAAGTGTTGGACAACAGAAAGTGGGGAAATAGTGGGGAAATAGTGGGGAAATGCAATATCAGTGGACAGTCAGTCAAATGGGCAGTCAGTGCAGCAGGAAATGGCTAGGCGTGAGATTCACTGTAATTGTTGTTTTAATTAACTGTTAAAAAAATCTGTTCAGGTATCTAGAATTGTTTTGAATTTTTTTAACCTCTTTTTTTCTAACCTCTTAAAACTTTACATGAATTGAAATCATACATGTTGCATAGATATTAGATGGATTTTATCTGTTAAAGATTTTTGGTTGACACATGCTGCATCACACAATTGTCACCCAAATGAGGATGGGTTCTCTTTTGAGTCTGGTTCCTCTCAAGGTTTCTTCCTCTTACCATCTAAGGGAGTTTTTCCTTGCCACAGTCGCCACAATCACCTCAGGCTTGCTCACTTGGGATAATATCTAGGACTGTCTGTCTGTTTGTCTGTTTATATGTTTGTTGTTTTCTTATGTCGTTTCTCATGTAAAGCTGCTTAGAGACGCTCTTTGTTAAAAGTGCTATACAAATAAAATTGAACTGAATTGAATTGATTGTCTTTTTTATATATTCTTTTATATATTCTGTGATATATTTTGAATCATAGGTGGAGGTGGGCAGCAGAAATTGATTGTCATCCCTCCTGACCCAGATGAGTATAGTAGACAACAATTAAAAACAGACAGCAGCAATGGAAAGTACACAATGTATGTAGTTCTTCTGCAAGAGCAAATTGACACAACTCCATTACCACCCGATGCAAGGGAATTTGAAAAAATGCCCAAAGCCCAGTGTACACTCTGCAGCCAAATGGTTCCTCTTCAGTGCCTTCCAGTACATATAAAACACTGTAAGATGGAACATGTGGATCTATGTACCTTAAGCGATGATGTAAGTCTAAAGTGTTTATTGTAGTCACCAATGAGCTCTAAAAACAAGGTTCATAAGATTCTGTTTTATTTCCAGTCAGTGAAGAAGTACCAAGACTCCCCTCAAGTTCTACTGACACTTGGAAAGAGGTGTGTTGTTTTTTTTAGTTTTTGCTTCAAATGTTTGGGACATACTGATCTTTTGTTTACATTTCATAAGCTCTGAAAACACAATTTTTTATGTGATTTTTGTGGTTTAAGGAATGGGAAAAGTCACCAGATATTAAAAGCTGTGATTCAAATATAAATAAAGCCTAGACAGAGAAAGTGAGAATATTTATTGATCTATTTATGTATTAAATAATATGAATTTTCAGTTGGTATATGCATGGTTCCTAAAAAATTGTTTGTGCATAATTTAACTCAGTATTTTAATGTCACATCAGACTGCTGAGTATCCACTGTGCAAGAAAACATTTAACAGTGATGTTATTGAGATACATGCAGCCAACTGTGGATTACGGTAAATTACTAAATGGAGTTTAGTGTGACTTATCTAATATTAATAATTTAAATGTTTCCTATCCAGCAATTTGAAATATTAAACCATTTAATTTTTATTTTTGTCTGTGTGCAGAACTGCAGAATATGATGTTAACTTCAGTGACCCAATCAAGGGTGTACCTTTGGTTTGAGAAGTTCGGGGTCAAAAATGTAAAGTCAAAAATGTTCACCATGAATGTTTTGTGTGTGAATAAAATTTAAATAATGTGAAACACAATTTCAACTATTAAACAAACTTTTATATTAAACTAACTGCTGTAGCTGAAAATGTAAAATAAACCACTTGTTGCGCAGGACGTTTGTCAGAGACACATCCACCAAAACACAGGAGTTAGAAAAAACAGAAAGCTTTTATGACCTGTGTGTTACATTATTATATGAAAATGTTGATCATTACTTTAATAATTGTCTTTCATGCATAAACAACCACTCATAGTAAATGAACAAATTAAAATATTTATATTCCTGCTGCTAATTTTCTGTGCAGCACAAATACCTGAAGTAGATAATTTTTATGCCTCCAACACTGTATTATAGCAGGGTAGGAATAACCATCTATAATCCTTACTTCTGTAATCCAAAAGGATGGAACATTAATAACACAATAGATTACTAAAAGGTAAAGGTAAGAACCTTTTTTACCACAACAGACCGATACATAGACTGCATTACTGCTGCTGCAGCACTGATCCATCTGTCAATCTCACACTCCATCCTTCCCTCACTTGTAAACAAGTTACTTAAACTCCTCCAATTGAGGGAGGAACACCCCTCCAACCTGGAGGGGACAAGCCACCTTTTTCCAGTCGAGAACCAAGGCCACAGATTTGGAGGTGCTGATCATCATCCCAGCTGCTTTGCACTCAGCTGCAAACCACCCCAGTGCATGCTGTAGGTCCTGGCTGGAAGGGGCCAACAGGACAACATCATCTGCAAAAGCAAAGATGAAATCCTGTGGTCCCCAAACTGGACTCCCTTCAGCCTCTGGTTGAGCCTAGAAATTTTGTCCATAAAAATAAGGAACAGAACTCCATAAAAGTCCATAAAACACATGTGGACTGGTTGGGCAAACTCCCACGAACCCTCGAGCACCATGTGGAGAGTATAGAGCTGATCCAGTGTTCCACAACTAGGATAAAAACCACATTGTTCCTCCTGAATCCGAGGTTTGACTAACGGTCGGACTCTCCTCTTCAGTATCCTAGAATAGTCTTTCCCTGGGAGGCTGAGGAGTGTGATCCTCCTATAGTTGGAACACACCCTCTGATCCCCTTAAGCAGATCCAACTCACCACCAGGTAGTGATCGTTGACAGCTCAGCCCCTCATTGCCCACATGGGCGTTGAAGTCCCCCAGTACAACTGTGGGGTCACCAGTTGGAGCACCTTCCAGCACCCCTCGCAGGGTCTCCAAGAAGGTTAGGTACTCCACACTGCCGATGGAGTGAAACGAAATGATGAGCAGCAGTCTTATTGTCCATCTTTAAAGTGCAGATGTGCACAGTAGTCCTCTTTATATGTGAACAGGAGCAGAGATGTGCAACATATGTTTTATGTTTTGTGTACTTCAGTCCTGCAATGTGCAAAAGTGCAAATGTACAGAGTGTTTGGTTTTGGTGTGTTCCAACACATATGTGAAGGAAACATAGCAAGTCCAATCAGTTGAGTCCTATGTGGAGTTCTGTTTGAGAGTCTGTATAGCCTTCGGGAAGAAGCTTCTCCTCAGTCTCTCTAGCCTTCAGGGAGTGGAAGCGCTTCCCTGACTTCAACAGAAAATGCCATTGTTGGAGTGGCTGAGGTCCTTCATGATCTTCCTGGCCATGGTCCAGCACCGCTTGTTGTAGATTGAGTGCAGGTCAGGGAGCTTGGTATGGATGATGCGCTCAGCTGATTGCACCACCCTCTGAAGAGCTCATCTGTCCTGCATGGTGCTGTTCCTGAACCAGGTGGTGATGTTTCCCATCAGGATGCTGTCTATGGTGCAGGAGAAAAGTTCCTATGCACCTTAGAGGGCAGTCTAAAGTCTCTCAAGTGTCTGAAGTGGTAGAGAGACACTGCCGGGCCTTTTTCACTACGGTGTTGATGTGACAGCACCATGACAGGTCCTGCATGATATGAACACTGAGGTATCTGAAGCTGTCCACTCAATTTATTGAAACAAAAGCCAACAACAGTGGTGGGTATACCACAACAAAAAATGTCAATGTTTTAATAATTTGTCATGTGCCCTTGACCATCAATTACAGCTTGATAATGACATCTCATGCTGTTCATGAGTCAACTTATTGTCTCCTGAGGCATAGCATTCCACTCTTCTTGAAGGGCGGCCCTCAGGTCATTGAGGTTCTGGGGTGCGGGGTTACGAGCCTCTACACGGCCACTCGGGCTGATCCCATAGGTTTTCTATGGGATTCAGGTCTGGAGAAAGTGCAGGCCACTCCATTTGAGGTACCCCAGCCTCCAGCAGCCGTTCCCTAATTATGCTCCTCGATGAGCTGGAGCATTGTCGTCCATGAAGATGAAATTAGGCCTGTGTTGTTCATGCAGGGGTACAATGACTGGATTAATGATGTTATTCAGGTAGGTTTGGCTTGTCACTGTACCATTCACAAGATGTAGGGCAGTTCTGTATTGAGTGGACACACCTGCCCAGACTGTAACACCACCACAACAGTGGCTGATGCATAGCGCTCTCCTTGACGTCTCCAACATCATTGGCGGCCATCATTTCTGCTCAACGTGAATCGACTTTCATCAGAGAACAGCACTGAGGCCCACCAGTCCTTTGTCCAGCGTAAATGCTCCCTGGCCCGATGCCTGTGCCTGGTGGTGTGGTCAGGTACCCTTGCAGGTCGTCTAGCATGCAGGCCACGCTGATGTAAACGGTTTCGAATGGTCTGACGTGACACTTGGGTGCCTCTCACCTTCCCTAAATGTGCCTGGAGTTGAGTGGCATTCATCATCCGGTTCCGCAGGGCACTGTTCACAATGAAGCGGTCATCAACGTGGGATGTGGCCAAAGGACGTTCACTTCTATGCCTTTTTGTGACTCTTCCAGTCTCTCTGTATCTCTGTCCCAACCTGCTGATGATACTCTGTGACACTCTAAGCTCAGTGGTGTCAGAACTCAGAGTCCCCTCCAAGTGGACATACAATATATTGCCAAAAGTATTCGCTCACCTGCCTCGACTCGCATATGAACTTAAGTGACATCCCATTCCTAATCCATAGGGTTCAATATGACGTCGGTCCACCCTTTGCAGCTATAACAGCTTCAACTCTTCTGGGAAGGCTGTCCACAAGGTTTAGGAGTGTGTTTATGGGAATTTTTGACCATTCTTCCAGAAGCGCATTTGTGAGGTCACACACTGATGTTGGACGAGAAGGTCTGGCTCTCAGTCTCCACTCTAATTCATCCCAAAGGTGTTCTATCGGGTTGAGGTCAGGACTCTGTGCAGGCCAGTCAAGTTCATCCACACCAGACTGTCATCCATGTCTTTATGGACCTTGCTTTGGTCACTGGTGCACAGTCATGTTGGAAGAGGAAGGGGCCAGCTCCAAACTGTTCCCACAAAGTTGGGAGCATGGAATTGTCCAAAATGTCTTGGTATGCTGAAGCATTCAGAGTTCCTTTCACTGGAACTAAGGGGCCAAGCCCAGCTCCTGAAAAACAACCCCACACCATAATCCCCCCTCCACCAAACTTTACACTTGGCACAATGCAGTCAGACAAGTACCGTTCTCCTGGCAACCGCCAAACCCAGACTCGTCCATCAGATTGCCAGATGGAGAAGCGCGATTCGTCACTCCAGAGAACGCGTCTCCACTGCTCTAGAGTCCAGTGGCGGCGTGCTTTACACCACTGCATCCGACGCTTTGCATTGCACTTGGTGATGTATGGCTTGGATGCAGCTGCTCGGCCATGGAAACCCATTCCATGAAGCTCTCTGCGCGCTGTTCTTGAGCTCATCTGAAGGCCACATGAAGTTTGGAGGTCTGTAGCGATTGACTCTGCAGAAAGTTGGCGATCTCTTCGCACTATGCGCCTCAGCATCCGCTGACCCCGCTCCGTCAGTTTACGTGGCCTACCACTTCGTGGCTGAGTTGCTGTCGTTCCCAAACACTTCCACGTTCTTATAATACAGCTGACAGTTGACTGTGGAATATTTAGGAGCGAGGAAATTTCACGACTGGATTTGTTGCACAGGTGGCATCCTATCACAGTTCCACGCTGGAATTCACTGAGCACCTGAGAGCGACCCATTCTTTCACAAATGTTTGTAAAAACAGTCTGCATGCCTAGGTGCTTGATTTTCACCCTGTCATACACTTTCTCCAAGTCTACAAACACACAATGCAACTCTCTGTGACCATCCCTATACTTCTCCATCAACATTCTCAGAGCAAAAATTGCATCTGTTGTGCTCTTTCTGGGCATGAAGCCATACTGCTGCTCACAAATTTCCACTACCTTCCTTAACCTAGCTTCCACTACTCTCTCCCATAGCTTCATTGTATGGCTCATCAACTTTATCCCCCTATAGTTGCTGCAACTCTGCACATCACCCTTATTCTTAAAGATCGGCACTAATACACTTCTTCTCCATTCCTCAGGCACCTTCTCACTCTCTAAAACCCTGTTAAACAAACTACTTAAAAACTCCACTGCCGCCTCTCCTAGACACTTCCAGACCTCCACCGGGATGTCGTCAGGACCAACTGCCTTTCCAGTTTTCATCCTCTTCAAAGCCTTCCTGACTTCATCCTTTCTAATCTTATCTACTTCCTGTTCCACAGATTTCACCCCTTCAACTCTTTTTTCCCTCTCATTTTCCTCATTCATCAGCTCTTCAAAGTTCTCCCTCCATCTCCTCTGTACACTCTCCTCACTTGTGAGCATCTTTCCATCTCTATCCTTAATAACTCTAACTTGCTGCACATCCTTCCCATCTCGATCCCTCTGCCTAGCTAACCTGTACAAGTCCTTCTCTCCATCTCTAGTGTCTAACCTAGTGTACAACTCATCATACGCCTTCTGCTTGGCCTTAGACACCTCCCTCTTCACTCTGTGCTGTAACTCCTTGTATTCCTGTCTATTCTCTTCAGTCCTGTCCATGTCCCACTTCTTGGCTAACCTCTTCCTCTGAATACTATCCTGAACTTCCTCATTCCACCATCAAGTCTCCTTATCTTCTTTCCTCCTTCCAGATGAAACACCCAGCACCTTTCTTCCTGTCTCCCTGATCACTTCTGCTGTAGTTTCCCAGTCATCTGGCAGCACTACCTGACCACCCAGAGCCTGCCTCAACTTCTGTCTAAATTCCTCACAACATTCCTTCTTTTTCAGCTTCCACCACTTGGTTTTCTTCTCCATCTCTATCTTTGACCTCTTTTTCTTACAGACCATCAAATTCATCCTACACACCACCATCCTATGCTGACTGGCTACACTCTCTCCCACTACCACTTTACAGTCACTAATCTCTTTCAGATTGCCTCTTCTACATAGGATGTAGTCTACCTGCACTGTAAAAAATGTAAAGTTGATTTAACATAAAATTTCAAGGCAACTTGCTGCACAGCTTTTTGAGTTTACTCAACTTTGGACCAAGTTGTTCATTCAGCCCAAATCACTGAGTAAAGTCACATGTCTCTTTTTTTGTTCAGCTAACAGTTTGTTAGTTAAAAATACTTGTAATTCTTTTCTAATGTGTCTCAATAAATGATGCTATGTGAACATTTTTCTGTGAGTTTTATGGACAAAAGATGTTTTGTTGTAGTTAGCATTTACACAATGTTACAAAATAAAACTATAAGATAGAGATCGATATATATAGATACTTTATTCATCCCAAAGGGAAATTCACAGCTTTCAGCAGTATCCATAAACACAAGTAATAGATAAAGTAGGAAGGAATATAACAAATACTAAAAAACCCAAATTAGGGTACAAAAATATCAAATAACAAAATATTACACAATTTAACAAAATATAGCAGAAAAATACTAAAGCCAGAGATGTAAGGAATAAATATGGAGAATGAGATGAAAAAACAAGATAAGTAATGTGCAAAACAAGTGTTTAAGGTTACAGACCTAGTTGATGTGCAAAAATTGTTTCTGTGCAAAAACTGTGCGTTTATGAGTCTTGTGCAAATCTCAGTTCATTGAAAGTTCTGTATAAACTGGAGTGTGTTGTGTGTGGTTTATTGTACAGTCCAGGCTTCAAGTTTTGTTTGTTTATTATACTGAATGTTGAAAGAAATACAAACAAGGCAAAATAGCCATACTTACTAACAGAAAAAAAAATGAGTCAGTAAAAAATTTTAAAAAATCCTGGATTAATGTCAAAATCAATAAAAAACAAACTGAAGATATATTAAGATTTTTTTTAACATGTATAGGCTTTGACTCTATTCCTTAGAATGCTTAAAACATTAAAACACCAATAAACATAAAATAAATTGTTTTTAGAACAGCAACTTTAAAACACAGCAGTTCAACACTGGATGGTCTGCCCACCTTTCAACAATGTAATATTGCCAAGAATGTCTACATGTTCCTTACAAAATACACTGCAATCAGCATTACAATTTTCAAACAATAAACTAAAAAAATAGTATGAATACAAATGAAATTCAAATAAAATGGCACAATAAAGAATGTGAAAAGATGAAAAATAAACACACAATCAACAACAAAACAAATTAAATAAAAATGACATTGTAAGACATTATATTCACTTTTCAACAACTCAGTTGAACAATCCTTTTGATTAATTAACATTAAGATGCTAATATCTGTTTAACTTGCTCGCACAAGATTTCAACGTTCACAGAAAGTTTAGTTTTCAGGGACTGTACTCTTGCAGAGTAGTGAGTGCCCATTTCCATAAACACCTTCTCAATGACCTCAGAAGTATATTTGAGTTCTTTTGGGTAGTCAAAATCCAAGGCAAAGATAAGGCCAAACAGGTAAGAAACAGCAGACTGTAGGTTTGAAATGTCCTTCAGAACAACTGCCTCCTCCAAAACAACAGCAAAGTTTGTAAAAGTAGGCAGTGCGCTAGGGGCAACATCATCCTCAGTTATAGCAAGAATTCCCATTTTCATTTCTCTGGTCTGTCTGTCTGCTGGAGATGTGTCATAATGAAACAACAAATACATCATTATCAGCTGATTTCAGTTTTGTAGCTTTTTTTTCCTGAAAAACACAACTAATTATATGAAACAACCAAATATAATAGTTTTAGTGTGGATGGTTTATGAAGTTCTCTTTTTATAATTTTGCTAACAATAATTTTTATAACATTTTGCTTATCCTGCATGTGGATAAGATGTGGATGCAAATTCAATGTACTGTACATACTCAACTGTTCTTTTGTCTGTTAATAAAAGTTTTGAATCCTACTGACCTACATTGTATGAACAAAACACCTAAAACATACTTCATATCTTTGTATTCTATTGTGGTTGGACTGTAACATGAGTTTGAGATAGATTATATATATATATATATATATATATATATATATATATAAATAATGATGAAAGGTTGCATATTCTTTTCATATTGTCTTTTGTCGCATTGCATCTCTCACGTGCGATGTAGACGTTAATCTAACAAGTCCACTTTATCATGCTTTTTCTGTGATGTAATAAACATGATTATATTTTGAGTTAAGTCTATGACAAATCGCACATTATTTCCAATACCTGTGATAAATATAGCCAGGATTGCAAAACATGAAGTTAGATTTGCAAGATATAAAACCGTGATTGCGACACCGCGATGAAGTTAGCTTGATATTCAGACATTAGACAGACATTCAGAAGCGGTATTTTAGGGACTGTTGACAAATTTCTTTACGAATAAAATGTGGTATTGTTACTTACTGTCACGGCCTAGGGATCAGCGCCTTCCTCAGGCCTGGCAAGGAACAGTCCAGCAGTTCCTGACACTTACCTGGCTATGTGCCCCAGTTATTCTAATTTCTTCTTAATTAAATATATGCCATGTGTCATTGCATACAGCTTTTGTTATTTAGTATTAATTATGTATCATGTTATGTAATTTGTAATTATTATTATTATTATTTTTAATTTAAAAAAATCACTATTCCTTCAATAGCTTCTAGGTCATGTGACCCTGTGAACCCAAACTAGTACCAAAATACTCTAATTGGACACCTCCACAAGGCAAACCTCTTTTTATCCCAAGAAATGTCTTCATTGATTTTAATTTTAATTTCATTAAGACACTATTTCTTCAGTAGCTTCTAGGTCATGTGACCCTGTGACCCAAACCTAGTACCAACATAATCTACTTGGTCATCCCTACAAGGTACACCACTTATCCCAAAATATGCCTTCATTGATTTGTTTTATTTGTTTATTTTCTTCATTTGTTTAATTCATTTTTAATTTAAAAAACAAGTAATTTTTTTCTCAAGATTAAACAAAGTTTTTTAGTGTTATTACCCATCTATCTATCTATCTATCTATCTATCTATCTATCTATCTATCTATCTATCTATCTATCTATCTCTGTCTTAATTATTATAAGATAGATAGATAGATAGATAGATAGATAGATAGATAGATAGATAGATAGATAGATAGATAGATAGAGACAGACAGACAGACAGACAGACAGACAAATAGATAGAGACAGACAGACAGATAGACAGAAAAAATATGGAAATGCTGCTTGTTTTAAGAAAAAAATTACTTGTTTATTTAAATAAGAAATGAATTAAACAAATGAAGAAAATAAACAAATAAATAAAAATCAATGAAGATGTATTTTGGGATACAAAGAGGTGTATGCTGTGGAGGTGTTCAAGTAGATCATTTTGGTACTAGATTTGGGTCACAGCGTCACATGTCCTAGAAACTACTGAAGAAATAGTTTTTTTTTTAATTAAAAAATAAATTAATAGTAAAAAATGTATTCACATAATTAATATTACCTATTAATTAAATTCTTATTTATAAATAAACAAAATCTGTTTGCAATGCCACATGCCATATGTATATTTAAAAAGAAATTAGAATAACTGGGGCAGGTAGTCAGTTAAGTAACAAGTACCACATTTCAGTTGTACAGAAATTTGTCGACGGTCCCTAAACTACCGCTTCCGAATGTCGGTCTAATGTCTGAATATCAAGCTAACTT
Organism: Hemibagrus wyckioides; assembly: GCF_019097595.1. Classification (NCBI taxonomy): domain Eukaryota; kingdom Metazoa; phylum Chordata; class Actinopteri; order Siluriformes; family Bagridae; genus Hemibagrus; species Hemibagrus wyckioides. Next base: position 677,599 of record NC_080714.1, read on the forward strand.
CACTGCGGTGATTGTGACATATTTTCTCCTTGATGAGAATGTTCATGCAAACTTGCTTTAAAATAATAAGCTTGCCCAGTGACACATTACATAATTATGATTTTAGTTTCAAAACCAGGTCAAAACACACAATTATACATTTTACTGGCATTAAAAACTTATATAGATATATTTGCATGTCGCAAACAATGCTTAATGATCATATTTATGTTTTACAAACATTTTAACAATCTAATAAATATAATAAAATGAATAAAGATACTTACTTTAAACGATGAAGTGTGTCGTGATCTCGTGCTGCACGTTTGACTGACGTTCAAAATGGCCCATCACCTCCTCATCACCTGTGTTTCCTGCAATAAAAAAAATTGACAATATCAGGCAAAAAATTCAGGTTATTAACTTAAAACCAAATTATTTGATAGATAATCTTTCAGATAATATAACTATTTCTGATCAGAGTTTAGAATGGTTTACTCCACTTCAAGAGTCTGATCTAATTTCACTAATTTCATCATCAAAACTTTCAACCTGCATTCTAAATCCTTTACCCACGTCTTTCTTTAAACAGATATTACCAGTAGCTACCGAACCCCTTCTAAAAGTTATTAATTTTTTCCCTTAGCACTGGCTATGTGCCTAAATCTTTTAAGCTAGCAGTTATCAAACCCTTTATTAAAAAAACCTGACCTCGACCCCTGTCAGTTGTCTAACTATAGACCGATATCAAACCTGCCCTTTATCTCCAAGATCCTACAAAAGGCTGTAGCACAGCAGTTATGTTCATAATTACATAGGAATAACATTCATGAAATGTATCAGTCAGGATTTAGGCCTCATCATAGCACAGAGACAGCACTGGTTAAAGTGGTAAATGACCTGTTACTGGCTTCTGATCAGGGTTGTGTCTCCTTACTGGTGCTACTGGATCTTAGTGCAGCTTTTGACACCATTGACCACACTGTTCTACTTGATAGGCTAGAACATGTTGTTGGTGTTAAAGGAACAGCCCTCTGTAACGTCCTGTCAGACGTAGGAGTATTAGAATCCATTCGCGGACAATGTAAAGGGCCGAAGGCTAAGATCTTGGTCGAGGTCACAGAGAAACAGGGTCAAAACCAGAAAGCTATGAAGAAACAGTCAAAACCAAAACGCTAGTCCAGAAAACGAAGTCAGAAGAAAACAAGCAGGGTCATACAGGAAGAAACTAGACAATAGATAAATCAAGGCTTGGCAGGTAACACTAAGGAAACAATGCTTCGCAATGAGACTGAGATAGCGTGCTGCTTTTATACGTCACTGAACCGGAAGTGAGCAGAAACAGTTAATATTCGGGCGATGGCTCCCTCTGGTGTTCAGGCCTCGTGACAGAACCCCCCGTCTAAGAACACCTCCAGGTGTTCGGCGTCGAGGGCGTCCCCTCGGGCGAGGAGCGGGTCTGTGGGGAAAGTTCAGGTGGAATTCTTTTATGAGAGCGGGGTCCAGGATGTCGTGTGCATTGACCCAGCAGCGCTCCTCCGGGCCATATCCCTCCCAGTCCACCAAGTATTGGAGGCGGCGGCCCCGACGACGCGAGTTAAGGATGGTGTGAACCCGATAGGCGAGGGAACCGTCAATGTCCAGGGGAGGGGGTGGCTCATGGGCAGTGGGGCCCGGCGGTTTGTGGCTCGTGATAGGGCTTGAGCAGAGATACATGAAAAGTGGGTGCGAGGCGGTAAGAGGCAGGCAGCTCTAGGCGAAACGAGACGGGATTAACCTGGTGAATAATTTTGAAAGGACCGATGAATCTGGGGCTGAGCTTACGACAGGGCAGTTTGAGTTTCAGGTTGCGCATGGATAACCAAACCTTTTGACCCACTTGGTAGGTAGGATGGGGTTGGCGTCGGCGATTGGCTTGAATCACCTGCCTACGTATAGCCCGTTGAAGGCGAACATGGGCTCGTTCCCAGATCTCCTGGCTTCGCCTGGACCACTCGTCAACCGTGGGGACGTCGGAGGGCTCCCCGGACCACGGGAACAAAGGTGGTTGATAGCCAAATACACATTGGAATGGTGTCAGCCCCGTAGAGGAATGGGTTAAGGAGTTCTGAGCATATTCGGCCCATGGGAGGAATTCACTCCATCGGTGTTGTTCCTTGCTGCAGTAAACCCTCAAGGACCTTCCTAGTTCTTGATTCAGATGTTCGGCTTGCCCGTTAGATTGGGGGTGGTATCCTGAGCTCAGACTGACTTTGATTTTCAGCTGCTTACAGAACTCCTGCCAGACCCTGGAGGTAAACTGCGGCCCTCGGTCCAATACTATGTCTTCAGGGAGCCCAAAATTCCGGAATATATTGTGAAAAATGGCTAAGGCGGTTTCCATAGATGTAGGTAATCCCTTCATGGGGACCAATTTGCAAGCCTTGGAAAACCGGTCAATGATGACCATGATGGTCGTGAAGCCCTGTGAGTCGGGGAGGTCAGTGAGAAAGTAAATGGAGATGTGAGACCAGGGACGGCATGGGACGGCATGGGACGGGTAGCGGCTCCAACAGACCTTCAGGCAAATGGCATTCGGTTCGAGACTGGGCGCAGACGGAGCATGAGCGTACAAATTTCTCCACATCCTGGTGAAGAGAAGGCCACCAAAAGGTTTGACGCAGCAATTGGGCCGTACGATGGATGCCTGGGTGGCCGGAGCTGGGGCATTCATGCGTCCACCTGATCAGTCTTAGATGGAACGTGGTGGGAACATAACGTTTGGAGGGTGGACAATTTGGGGGAGGAGCCTCGGATGTGTAAGCCTTTTCAATTTCTCCAATGAAATCCCAAAGAATGGGGGCTACTAAAACAGATGGTGGGAGGATATTATTAGGGTGTGAGGGTGACTCAATGACCTCATGAATTCTGGAGAGGGCATCTGCTTTCCCGTTCTTCGAGCCGGGACGATAGGTGACCGTGAACTTGAACCGTGAGAAAAATAATGCCCACCTGGCTTGGTGTGGATTAAGGCGTTTTGCTTCTCGGAGATACGCAAGGTTACGGTGATCAGTGAGAATGAGGAACGGGTGAGCTGCCCCCTCCAACCAATGTCTCCACTCTTCCAGGGCAACCTTCATAGCTAGAAGTTCCTTGTTGCCCACGTCGTAATTCAATTCCGCCGGTGTTAGTTTTCGAGAGTAGAAGGCACATGGATGTAGTTTGCCGGACTTTGTAGTTTGGCTGGCATTGAGAGAGTACTGCTCCCACCCCGCTGTTCGAGGCGTCCACCTCTACTGTAAAAGGTAAGTCAGGTCATGGGTGTCGGAGTATTGGGGCGGAGGAGAAGCTGTGCTTAAGCTTATCAAAGGCTGTTCGGGCTTGATCAGTCCACTTTAGTTTCTGTGGTTTACCCTTTAACAACGAGGTTAGAGGACTGGCTATGGTGCTATAGTTCCGAATGAAACGGCGATAAAAGTTAGCAAACCCCAGGAATCGCTGGAGGCCTTTAACATTGGTGGGCTCAGGCCAGGACATGATCGCGGACACTTTGGACTGGTCCATCTCCACCCCCTTTTGAGAGCTCACGTAACCAAGAAATGTGATGGAGGAACGGTGGAACTCACACTTTTCCAACTTCATGAAGAGGTTATGGGTTGCCAGGCGGTGGAGGACTGCTCGAACGTGGGAAACATGTTGTTTCAAGTCTGATGAGTAAATCAAAATGTCATCAGTGTAGGCTATTACGTGGCTGTGGAGCATGTCCCTGAATATTTCATTTATCATGGATTGAAACACCGCCGGGGCGTTAGTGAGTCCGTAAGGCATGACTAAGTACTCGTAGTGTCCATTAGTGGTGTGGAAAGCAGTCTTCCATTCGTCTCCTTCTCTTATCCTGATCAGGTTGTAGGCACTGCATAGATTGAGTTTAGTGAATACTTTGGCCCCTTGTAGCTGTTCAAGGGTGGCTGGAACTAAGGGGAGAGGATATGGGTAAGGCACGGTGATAGCGTTCAAACCACGATAGTCAATGCATGGACGGAGCCCTCCATCCTTCTTTTCCACAAAGAAGAAGCCTGCCGCCACCGGAGATGTAGAGGACCGTATATAACCTGCTGCAAGGGCCTCTTCGATGTAGTCCTCCATAGCCTTTTTTTCCGGGATGGAGAGAGGGTAAACTCGGTTCTTGGGTGGTACGCATTGGGGAGGAGTTCTATGGTGCAGTCCCATGGTCTGTGTGGTGGGAGCCTGGTTGCCTTTTCCTTACTGAAAACCTCACGTAGGTCGTAGTATTCAGGAGGGAGTGAAGTGGGACTGGACGAAGCTGGGCTTTCAACAGAAGTAGCGAGGCATGGACGAGGAGTATGATTCAAAAAACAGTTCTTTATGCAGAAAGGGGCCCATCTTCGGAGGTCACCGTCCTTCCAGGAAATGTCTGGGTCGTGAAGCTGAAGGCCCAGCACTATGGGGTTGGACGGGGAAGAGATGACAAAGAAAGATAAACGTTCATGATGGAATAATCCGAGTTGGAGGTCAATAGGTTGGGTTTGCTGAGAAATAAGACCCCCTCCGATGGGCTGATCGTTGATGGCGGTCACTCTGAGCGGGGGTATGCATGGGACTGTGGGGATGTGAAGATCGCGCACCAGAGTCTCGTCCATGAGGTTGACCGCCGAGCCTGAGTCAATTAATGCTGTGACAAAAAACTGAGAATGAGCAAAGAGGAGATATGCTGGAAGAGAAACTTTGGATAAGCGTACTATGGTTTTCTACCTGTGGCGTAGATGGTTTTTCAGGACATCGGAGCACTCTATGACCGGGTTTTCCACAGTAGAAGCAGAGGTTGAGTTTAGTACGCCGTTCACGCTCCTCCGCTGTGACTCGTGCCCTTCCCAGTTGCATGGGTTCAGAATGATCCTCTGTGTACGGTCGCACTTCCATTTTATAACGTGGCAGGGGCGTGAGGTGGTGGCTGTAGGTCGGTGTTGGCGGCGCAGGTTATCCAGACAGATGGCAGTGGAAATGTATTGAGACAACGTGACGTTCGTGTCGCGGCATGCCATTTCTGCTTGTAAATCCGGGTTGAGCCCCTCGCGGAAAACCGCCATGAGAGCAGTAGCATTCCATCCCGACTGAGCTGCCAACGTGCGGAATTTTATAGCATAATCTGCGGCTGTGCCCCCCCCCCGGCGTAATTCCAGCAGCTGAACGGAAACATCCTTGCCGCCTGCCGGGTATTCAAACACTTCCTTAATTAAATTAGCCAAATAATCCGCGGATGATTTAACTTGGGGGTCGGAGTCCCAAACTGCTGCTGCCCAATCTAGCGCTCTACCGGTTAGCAGGGATAATATAAACACGCACCTGGTTCTTTCGTCGCGGTATGCCTCAGGTTGGTGAGTGAAATAGTTATCGCACTGACGAAGAAAACCCCGGCAACGATCGACGGATTCGTCAAACTTCTCAGGTAGAGCAAAACGAGGAAGTTCGCTGCGAGCGTCGTACACTGGCGCCGCGGCTGCCGCCTGATCCAGTGGCTGCTGCTGGAGCTGTTGGTTAGCTGCTTTCAGTGCATCGACCTCCGCCTGATAAGCTTGAATAAGGACTCGCTGTCGCCATAGCGCCGCTTGCATATCCGCTGGACTCATCTCAGGCGAAGCATTCTGTAACGTCCCGTCAGACGTAGGAGTATTTGAATCCATTCGCGGACAATGTAAAGGGCCGAAGGCTAAGATCTTGGTCGAGGTCACGGAGAAACAGGGTCAAAACCAGAAAGCTACGTAGAAACAGTCAAAACCAAAATGCTAGTCCAGAAAACGAAGTCAGAAGAAAACAAGCAGGGTCATACACGAGGAAACTAGACAATAGATAAATCAAGGCTTGGCAGGTAACGCTAAGGAAACAATGCTTCGCAATGAGACTGAGATAGCGTGCTGCTTTTATACGTCACTGAACCGGAAGTGAGCAGAAACAGTTAATATTCGGGCGATGGCTCCCTCTGGTGTTCAGGCCTCGTGACACCCTCTCCTGGCTCAGGTCTTATTTGACTGACCGATATCAGTGTGTAAATCTAAATGGTGACTTCTCTATGCATACCAAGGTTATGTTTGGTGTTTTACAAGGTTTTAGGGCCACTGCTTTTTTCTCTATATATGCTACCCCTTGGTCCAATTATTCGTAAACATGGTATTAGCTTCCACTGTTATGCAGATGACACACAGCTATGTTTCAGTGAAGTCGGATGAGAGACACCAGCTTATTAAGATAGAAGAATGTGTCAAAGTACATTAGACATTGGATGGTCACTAAATTCCTCCTGCTAAAATCTGACTAGGACCACATGCAGCTAGAAGTGAGCTTTCTGATTACAGAGTAACTGTGCATGGTCTTTCTGTTTCATCTTGTCCAGCAGTAAAAGATCTTCGTGTGACCCTGATATTCCTGTACAATTGGACATTTATATTTGCCTTTTTATATATATATTTATCTTATGAATGCACACTGTACATACTGTATTTATTTATTGTCATAAAATTTATATTTGTCTTTTTACAAACGTGTATATTATATATATTGTATTTTTCTATATATTATAGATGTTTATACATACTTATTATTTATATATTATTTGATATATATTATTATCCTTTATTATAATATAGTATATTATTATTATTATATATAATATTATTGTTTATTATTTAAAGTGAGTACACCCCTCACATTTTTGTAAATATTTTATTATATCTTTTCATGAGACAACACTGAAGAAATGATCCTCTGCTCCAATGTACAGTAGTGAGTGTCCAGCCTGTATAACAGTGTAAATTTGCTGTCCCCTCAAAATAACTCAACACACAGCCATTAATGTCTAAACCGTTGGCAACCAAAGTGAGTACACCCCTAAGTGGAAATATCCAAATTGGGCCCAATTAGCCATTTACCCTCCCAAGTGTCATGTGACTTGTTTGTGTTACAAGGTCTCAGATGTGAATGGGGAGCAGGTGTGTTAAATTTGCTGTTATCGCTCTCACACCCTCTTATACTGGTCACTAGAAGTTCAACATGGCACTTCATGGCAAAGAACTCTCTGAGGATCTGAAAAAAAGATTTGTTGCTCTACATAAAGATGGCCTAGGCTATAAGAAGATTGCCCAGACCCTGAAACTGAGCTGCAGCACGGTGGGCAAGACCATACAGCGGTTTTACAGGACAGGTTCTACTCAGAACAGGCCTCACCATGGTCCACCAAAGAAGTTGAGTGTATGTGCTCAGTGTCATATCCGGAGGTCGTCTTTGGGAAATAGACATATGAGTGCTGCCAGCATTGCTGCAGAGGTGCAAGGGGTGGGTGGGTCAGCCGGTCAGTGCTCAGACCATATGCCACACACTGCATCAAATTGGTCTGCATGGCTGTTGTCCCAGAAGGAAGCCTCTACTAAAGATGATGCACAAGAAAGCCCACATATAGTTTGCTGAAGACAAGCAGACTAAGGACATGGCCAGAACCATGCCCTGTGGTCCAATGAGACCAGGATAAACTTATTTGGTTCAGATGGTGTCAAGCATGTGTGGGGGCAACCAGGTGAGGAGTACAAAGACAAGTGTGTCTTGCCTACAGTCAAGCATGGTGGTGGGAGTGTCATGGTCTGGGCCTGCATGAGTGCTGCCGGCACTGGAAGCTACAGTTCATTGAGGGAACCATGAATGCTAACATGTACTGTGACATACTGAAGCAGAGCACGATCCCCTACCTTTGGAGACTGGGCCGCAGGGCAGTATTCCAACATGATAACGACCCCAAACACACCTCCAAGACGACCACTGCCTTGCTAAAGAAGCTGAGAGTAAAGGCAATGGACTGGCCAAGCATGTCTCCAGACCTAAACCCTAAGGTGTGGGAGCACAAGGTCTCTAACATCCACCAGCTCTGTGATGTCATCATGGAGGAGTGGAAGAGGACTCCAGTGGCAACCTGTGAAGCTCTGGTGAACTCCATGCCCAAGAGGGTTAAGGCAGTGCTGGAAAATAGTGGTGAAAGCATGCCAAAATGCTCTGGGCCAATCAGAAGCTCCGCTAAGCTTTTCACCCTCCAGCAGAGAAACACAACAGAGAGGCTGGCCCCGCTGGCCACACGAGGTAAGGCCTACCCCCTGCTGGACTAACAGGAACTCTATGCTTTGTTTACGGGCAGCTCAGACTAAAGCCAGGCCTTTGTGGAACCGCCGAAGCTCTGCTTCCCTTCTGGATCTGCACCAGCCGTCTCCTGCTGTCTTCAGCCTTTGCCAGGACCCCGCTGCTGCCTCCAGCCTGTCTTTGCCTGAGCCCTTTCTATGCCCCTTCAGGGAAGAATCGTCTTAGTTGGCTCTTTTTGCTATTTTTCTTTCCTCCCTTTTGCTCTCCAGCTATCCTGAGTTCCTTTTCTTCCCTACTTTTCTGTTTTATTTAGTATTTAATTTAATTTAATTTAATTTAATTTAATTTAATTTAATTTAATTTAATTTAATTTAATTTAATTTAATTTAATTTAATTTAATTTAATAATTATTTAGTAATTAAAAGCTGGTGTCAGCATGCTCCCTGGCTAGGTGTGGTGTTCTCTGTCCCCGCTCAGTGTGCTACAGTACAAAATAACAACACAAAACAAGACAAATAAGTACAAAAAGACCACACAAAAAAACAGGACACTTAGTGCCGAACAAGAACATGTGCAATGAAACGTGAAATAAAATAAAATGAAATGATGTACAACTTGAAAAACTGTAGAAAAACCAGGGAACTAATAACATATATGATTGTAACATATATATATATAGTGGCCTGATAACATGTATTGTGCAAAAAAATGCAGTAGCAGATGTTGAGGTAGTGCAATAAGTAATGAACAATATAAGTTTGTTCACACAGGTGAGAGATTGAGTGTGTGTGAGAGAGACAGACAGTTTTGTGCAGTTGAGTCCTGTGAGTGTGTTAGAGAGAGAGAGTTTTGTACAGTTCAGTCCTGGGTGTTGAGGAGCCTGATGGCTTGAGGGAAAAAACTCTTGCACAGTCTGGTTGTGAGGGCCCGAATGCTCCATTACTTCTTTCCAGATGGCAGGAGGGTGAAGACTGTGTGTGAGGGGTGTGTGGGGTCATCCACAATGCTGTTTGGGATTCAGACACAGACCCAGTGTTTAAGTCTAGGCTGAAGACACATTTGTTTAGTCAAGCTTTCAATGCGTAATTGAACATAATTATTCTTAGGTAAAGGAGCAGATCTGGAAGGCTCATGGTCATAGAGTGTTTGGTGTACTGGGATGTTTGGATGCTGTCATCTTACCACCCTCACAAGTCGCTCAGGTTTGCTGACTGTGAAGTGGTTGGACGCTTTATGTCCTGGGAAGCCTTCATGTCTGTCACCTTCTGGCTCTCCCTTTTAGGTATGCTGTCATAGCTAGTCTTGCCGGAGTCCGTGCCTGCACTTTACACATAATCTGCATTGTCCTTAAAAATCACATGATCACAAGCATACTTAATATCTTTCTCTCTCTGTCTTTCTCTGTTGAGCTATACACCCCACTCCTGAGCTCCCAGTGTTTGCCAGTTTCTAGTGGGACCACTGCCTCTACCCTTGGTCGGAGTCTTCTCACTTGGTGGTGCTCTCTGATGCTGTGGATGGATCTGTGTGGATAGCCTGTGACCCAAGAGACAGCCATGGACTTTCACACCATTATAGATCTTCCATTTCATCTGTCAGCTTGTGACAGCAGGGAATTAGTGTCTATAATGAACTCAGAAACTACACTGACCTATTAGTTCCTTATGGGCCATTGATTGCTGTTGTAGACATGGCATTAATCAGTTACAATTACATTTACTGTACTTTGTCACACAAATGAGGATGGGTTCCCTTCTGAGCCTGGTTCCTCTCAATGTTTCTTCCTCATATCATCTCAGGGAGTTTTTCCTTGACACCCTCGCCACAGGCTTGCTCATTAGGGATAAAATAAAATGGGGATAAAATAGTTTAATAATTTATTTTTATTTTTAGTTATTTTTTCCCCTCTTCTTTCTCTGTTTCTCCTCTTTTGCTTTGTGGCAATGTCCATTGTAAAAGGCGCTATACAAATAAGTTGAATTGAAAAAATTTAATTAAGGGCTCTGAGTGAGCAGAGCAAGTGTGACCTCTCCTGTTCTGCCGAGTCATGGGGCGGAAGACAGAAGGCATATAACAACTGGACTGGATGACTGGCCATCCTAGGCACCTTCGGGACATATCCATCCCTGGGGTGCTGGATAGCCTTGGACATGCCAGGGCCAATCTCCAGGCGGGGGGCAACCGATAGAGCCTGCAGAGCCCCTTCCCTAAAAGAAACCAAGGCTAAAAGCAGAACCGTCTTAAGGGTCAGAAACTTTTCTGAGGCTGACTCCATGGGTTCAAAAGGGGCTTCCAGCAACCTATCCAGGACCACTTCAAGAGGTCCCAGAAGGGGAGGCGGGGTCTGCAGGAAGGCCTCAGCTGCCTGGCACCATGCAGAAAGAGAGAGACCAGAGGGTGCCTAAATAGGGAGGCACTGAGGACAAGGGCATGGTTCGCAGCAATGGTGGCCACATACACCTTTAAAGTAGAGTGGGGGGAGGCATACAGGGAGCATACAGCTTCCTAGTGGAGCTAGCCCTAGCATTCAGGAGAGTCTCCAGAACCTCTGATGAGAGACCTGCCTCTAGAAACTGGTCCCCCTCATGGGCCAAACCCAGAGCTTCCACATCTCTGGGCGGGGGCAAACTGCCATGACGGGTGATATAAGCAACCACTGTGGTGCTGTCTGTGCGCACCAGTACATTGAAGCCACTGAGGCGTGGGAGAAAGCAGTTCAGTGCTAGAAAAAGCCCTCATCTCCAGGTACTTTATGTGCCACAAGAGTTGAGGGCCTTCCCAAAGACTGTAGGCAGGCCGTCCAAGACTGCTCCCCCGCCCAAAAGTGAAGCATCTGTCGAAGGAGTCCTGAGACAATGGCACACCTCTAGAGTGGGACCCAAGGTCAGAAACCAGAGTCTTCCACATAAGAAGAGTATGAAGCCCGCAGTGCATAACCCTTATGGCACCAAGGGGATGCGCCTCTGCAACAGAAAGGCATCGGTCTAGCCGAATAGCATTCACTGCTAACAGTATGGAAGCCACCCAAGCAGGAAATAGACATGCCTTCACTGTGGTGGAATCCAAAATTACCCCCAAGAGGGTGGTTCTCTGAGAAGGAGAAAGTACACACTTCTCTAGGTTCAACCTGAGGCCTAGAGTCTCATAAAGGTAAGCACAGCATCCTGATGAATGGCTGCCATGGCCTATGACTGGGCCAGGATGAGCCAGTCATACAAGAAATGAAGTACACGGATGCCCTGGAGATGCAGTGGTGCCAGGGCAGTATCCATGCACTTTGTAAAAGTGCGCAGCAACAAGGCTAGACCAAAAGGAGGAACCCGTAATGATAAGCTTCGTGCCTGAAAACAAACCTGAGGAACTTCCTGCGTTTTGGCAGAATACCTATATGAAAATAGGCATCCTTGAGGTCTCTCTGAGCATCACAAATGAGTCCTCGGACCTGATCTATGAAGTGATCAGTTTCATAGTGAGCATTTTGAACCTGAACGCCCTTATGGCAGTGTTCAAAGCTTGCAGATGACCTAAAATTGGACGCAGCCCCCTTCTATCTTGGGAACAACAAAATACTGGCTGTAGAAGCCAGAGTCTCGATCTTGAACCTGAACATCATTAGGGCAGAATTCAGAGCTCGTGAATGACCCAAAATTGGACACAGCCCCTGTCTCTCTCGGGAATGACAAAATACCAGCTGTAAAAGCCTAAGGCTCGATCTGGAAGGGGAACATGTTCTACAGCTCCTTTTCTCAGAAGAGAGAGAAGTGAAGGAACATAGTTTGGTGAGTGCCCACAATTGTGGGCAACATTGCCTGAAATGGAAGAGGACAGGTGGCAATCTAGATCCTGTACCCTTACCCTATGGAACCTAGGACCCACTGAGAGACACCTGCCAGAAGTTTGCTCGCTGCCAGACTGTCTGAGATGTCAACCTCGTGTCCCGAAACAGTGAACTGGCAGGTGAAAACCAGGGGGAATAGATTTATGAGAAACGGGAGAGAGGGTGGGCCCTACCAACCCCCAAAATGCCAGCGGTGGTGGGGTAGATGATAGGGAAAGCCTCACTAAGGAGGATGCTCTCAGGAACCCTAGACACTGGCCATCAGGATTCCTTCATGGTCCACCTGGCCAAGATGACAGATCTCAGGTCAGGTCTCATCAATTCAACTGTGGACCACAATCTGGTGTCCTCTGGAAGGCTGTAGGTGCAGAACACATGGTGGAATAGTGTTGTGGCAGGCCCTTGAGTGGCACCAGGTGGCATGCCTTAGAGAACCTGTCAATAACCACCAGGATAGTGTTGTAGCTCCTGGAGCTAGGGAGATCGGTCACAAAGTCGAGTACCATGTGTGACCAGGGTCATTAAGGGATGGGCAGGACCCATCGTGCTTCATGTGAGTTCAGTCTCTTGGTGTTATGTAAATATTCCAGATAATACGAGGAATGGATGGTATGCCCCCTCCAGCCAGTGATGCCACTCCTCTAGATCATCCTTTATGGAGAGTAGCTCTTGGTTCCCCACGTCGTAATTTGCTTCAGCTGGGGTCGATTTTTGTGAAAAGTAGGCACACATGAAAACTTGGGTTTCCATGGCACTGTGACAGGATGGCCCCTATCCCACAGCTGGAGGCATCCACCTCGACGATAAAGGGCAGGCTCAGGTCCAGTTATCTCAAGGTACCATGGTAAAACTGGCTTTAAGCTGTATGAAGGTGGTTTGTGCTTGGTCCATCCAGTGTAGTTGTTATATGCTTTACATAGGTCAGCTTTAGTGAAGAGTCCCATGGGCGGCATGGCAGTAGCTGGGTGGCTTTCTCCTTGCTGAAGACATAACATAAGTCCTGGTATTTGCATGGGATCATGGTGTTCCCAGGTGCATCTGGGCTCTCGACAGAGGGGGCAAGGCATGGACATGACAGGAACTGACAAATGCAGTGCTTGTGGCAGTAGGACGACCAGCATACCAGTTTTCCCTCCTTCCAGGACATGATGGGGTCATGATGCTGAAGCCAGGGGAAGCCCAGGATGATATGGCTGGTTGGGGATGAGATGATGTAGAAGGAGGTCCTCTTGTAGTGAAGTAACCCAACCTGGAGGGTGAATGGGCAGGTCTGACGTGTGATGAGGCCCCCCCGAAGGGGCCGGTTATCGACAGCCATCACTCACAGAGGGATCTTGCATGGTTGTGTGGGGAGGTGAAGCTCCTTGGCAATGGATGGTGGCCCCAGAGTCCACTAGCACTGAAACCACAACAGACCCCTGAGCATGATGCAAAACCACCTTTAGTGATAAACAAGAATGCCAGAAATCCTCTCTCACCTTTGAGGTGGATGACTACCTGGACAGTCCATGACCCACTGGCCTGAACCCCCGCAGTAGAAGCAAACGTTCAGAGGAACTCAACACTCTCTCAGGGATACTCTGGTGGCCCCTAGCTGCATGGGTTCTGGCCCTTCCTCTCAAGCACAAAATTAGTAATGGAGGCATGGAACTGCTGGCGGAGGAGGTTGTCCAGGAGGATGGCGGTAGTGATATTTTCCGACAGCGTGACATTAGTGCTATGGCATGCCATCTCGGCCTGGAGTGCTGGATTCAGTCCCTCACAGAACACAGCTAGGAGGGGCTTAATTTTTTGCAAGGCAACTTGAGTTTTATGTTCTGCATGGAAAGCCACAACATCTGTCTTGGTTGTTAGGGGGGTGAGGGTGCCATCAATAGTTTGCCCAAAGTTCTTGGAGTCATGCCACCAAGGTGTATGTGGGCCTTCTCCCACACCTAAATGCTGATTGAGACAGCTGTCTATCCTACATACATCGAATGTTTCAGTTGCCCAAGGGAAGAGTGGGGGGCTGGTAACCCAGAAGGCACTGAAAGGGAGTTATGGTGGTGGTGGAGTAGGTTAGGGAATTTTGGGCGTTTTCCACCCATACGAGGGTCTTACTCCAGTGTTGCTGTTCACTGCTCCTGGTTGACTCATTCGACCTGGCCACTGTATTGGGGGTGGTACCACATGATGAGGCTGAAATGGATTCATGAACTCTCACAGAAGGCCTGCTATACCTGCAATGTGATCCAGACTCCTAAATCTGATACAATGTTCTCTAGCATGCTGTAGTTCCTGAAGATGATATTGACAAGTGCTTTGGAAGTTGCCATGGACATTGGGAGCCCCTTCAGTGGCTTGGGCCCATTGTAACTCCTTCCAACAGACAGGAGCAATTTCAATGCAGGGTAGGAGTTGAGTTTGGGTGATACAGGCTTATTTATTGAGGTTGTGTCAGTGGGAGAGAGCATTGTCCTTGCTGTTCTTGGTGCCTGGGTGATAGGTTACTGTGAAATTGAACCTGGTGAAGAAGAGGGCCCAATGGGCTTGACAGGGGTTAACTCCTTTGGCATTCTTGGCATACTCCAGGTTCTTGTGGTCTGTCCCCTCCAGCCATTGCTTCTTTGATGGATAGCAGTTCTCTGTTGCCAGTGTCATAGTTATTTCAGCAGGGGTAAGTTTTCTGGAGAAGTAGGCACATGGACAAAGTTTGCCCAGGAAGAGCACACACAATGCCACAGTTGGATGAGTGCACTTCCACGACAAAGGGGAAGTTGGAGCCATGGTGTTGCAAAATAGGGGCCATCATGAAATTAATTTTGGGCATATTACCCATATAAGGATCTCACTCCAGGGCTGCTGTACACTGCTTGTGGTTAACTTGTTTGACCTCACTGCTGGATTGGGGGTGGTACCCCAAAGTGAGCCTGATGTTGATCCCCAAACTCTCCCAGAAGGCCTGTCATACTTGCACAGTGAACTGGACCCCTCAATTTGATATAATGTCCTCTGGCATGCTGTAGTTCCTGAAGACATGGTTCACAAGTGCTTTGGAAGTTTCAAGGGACTTTGGGAGCCCCTTCAGTGGCACCAGTTTGCAGGCCTTTGAGACCAGGATGGTAGCCAGAATGACAGAGTGTCCCTGAGAGTGTGGTGTCGGAGGAAAAAATAATATACCCAGCTTTGAATTATATACCTAGCTTTAAAAGTAGCTTAAGTAATAATGTACTCAATGCTCTAAGCTCTGACTCTGATGCAATATTCTGCCTAAGAGTAGTGTGTATCTCTCAAGAATTATTTAGCCATTGATTAAGTAGTTAACTTTGATTAATAATAGCTATAATAATCAGATATAGCCTCATAGTCTTTATAATAATCATGCAGAATTATTAATGGCAGCATGCTAGCATAATAACCACACTGGGACTGAAGAAACAGAAAAGAGGAGAGATTTATTGGAACATTAGGAGTTACAACTCAGTCAGCCAGCCTATCCAATGGGATCAGTGGGACCGGAGGGTCAGTTGTAGAAGACGGAATCTCGGGATCCTGAGGAGAAGTTGGAGAGTAATCAGTGGGAGAAGTTGGGGGCAAATAGTCAGGAGAAGACTGAGGAATATCATGAACACTGTAAGGCATAGGCACAAATTCAGGAGAAAGTTGGGGAATGTCAGGGGAATTAGGAGATGAAGAAGAGTCAGAGGAAGAATCATTAGAGGAGATCTCAACAGGGAAATCCTCAGTCTGGATGCCTTGAGAGGTGGTGCGTGTCCAGTGCCAGTAGAAGGTCTGAGTAGACTGATCACAGGTTGTGGGGTGAAATTGGGTGCTCTGATCAAGACAGTCGGTATCTCACAGTGTGGGAAGTAGGCCAGGTCACTGTGACATGATAGTGATAGGCGGGTAGAGGAGACAATAGCATTGGAATACTAGCAATCAACAGTGATGAAAAGAGAAAAGGATATGAGGGAGCTTAATGGCACAGCTTATTTTAAAAATAGTAAATAAAACTTAGATCAAGTAAGTAGAGGGAAAAGTTATCATGACATAGAGGAAGAGAGCAAGGTACTTACCCATTGTTGTGGAGGGTAATGCGCGAGGTCAGGATGAGCCGAGGAAGCACCTTTAACAGTTGACGGTCAAATGAAGTCAATAAGGAAGTGGCGCCTATAAGTAAGCGCCAATTTTTTCTAAAAATTGTTGACTTAGCCTAAAAATAAGGGGAACTGGAGAGGAGGAAAATTGACGTCATCGAGGGGAGGATGGTATCAATTTAGGGGCGGTATCGGGACAAATGCGAAAATAATGGGAACTGGGAAACGTATGTAAACTAAGGAAGGAGGGACTAAAGTAGCCATACACTGAATATAATGGGAAATTGCTGGAAATATTTAAATTAGAGAAAAGGAGGCGCCCCGGGGCACCTGGGGTATAAGTAGAGGGGACTTTTTCGGGGTTTTGGAGACCAGCTGCTCTCTTCAGATATGCATGTTGTTGACTGCATGGCTGAATAAAGAAACCCGCTTCTTCTCATCTGTTGACTGAGATCTCTTTTATTTCGGCTAAGTTTTATAGCTTGTGGAGGTCATTGGGAAAGCTAAGAGGAATAGATACAAACAAAAATTCCACCCCGTGATATGTCCACTCGGAGGGGGCTCTGAGTTCCGACATATTTATTGGTGCCGAAACCCGGGAACTTGCGTGGGAAGGCTGACGTGAGTCCGAAAACCTGAGCTAGGACCGCAACTACTACGGGCTGCAGATTGCCGGCATCAAAACAGAAAGGTAAGCAGACACCTGTTATATTCAAAGTCTGTGTTAAATCTATATCTGTAGCCTGAGTAGAGTGGCCCTGGGAAGGGTGAAGGCAGTTGGCCTCACACCAAGAATTAGAGGGTGGTGAAGACAGATGAGAACGAGCGGAGAGGTGTTTTTGTTTTTTGGTTTTATGAAGTGTTAAGGTTTTATAAGTGAATAAGTGTGTGCAAGAAAATTCCTGTGGGCTAAAGCAGGTGGCACAAGTGAAAAAAATTCCTGCCGGTTGAGGCAGGTGGAGTATGAGGAAATTCCTGCGCAGGTGGAATATTTGTCCCTAGATACCGCTGTTGTATATGGAAAACAGGTCTGCATGGTAGGGATGTCGGTGAGTCACTGCGGAGAACAGTATAGTTAGTTTTCAGGAACGCAGGGTTGGACCTGAGGAAATGTGTTAAAGTGTTAATGTGATATGTTAGTGTGAAATGAGGTGATGTGCCGTTGTTGAGAATGTGTTGTTAAGAAAGGAAGGATTGCTGCTGGCAGCAGGTGTGTGTGTATAGGAATTGCGTTAGGAAGAATAGAAGCATGAGTTGGAGTAGTGGCATGGATGGATAGGTGATTAACGGTACTGTTATATAGATCTGCTAGTATAAATACTGTTGTAAGCAGAAGCTGTAAAAAGGAAAGAGAGGAGGGGTAAGTAACCCAGCAGACACACACTCACAGAAGCAGCACATATATACACACACACACACATAGACACATAGACACAGGGGAAAGCCCCATTACACAGAAGGAGAGTTGAGTCGAGAAACTGAAAGTAAAAAGGGTAGAGAGAATAGCAGTGAGCGTGGTGTATGGCAGATTTGGCAATAGAAACAAAGGGACTGAGAACACATTTTTGAGACGAAAGAACTTATAAAGACAGAGACGGGGTTGAAAGAAGACAGACAGAACAGCATATTTGTGATAAACTGTGGGCATTGACGGCGTTTGACAGGCTAACCACATTGCGTCACCAGTTTCCTGAAATAAATTGGGTAGAACAGCTTAAGAAACTCTGGAGACCTCGTGTTTTGGGCCCACTATTGCGTGCGTTACTGGCAGCTCCTGAACCCCGAGAGGCCCAGGTAGTGATTTCAGTGTATGATTTCATTGATGATCCATACGGGGAGGAAGAAGAGCCCGTAGTGGAAGTGTTTGGAGCTAGACCAATACAGAGCAATTATTGTTCGGGGCTAAAGGTTATTATTACAATTGAACCCAGGGTAGTACTGTGGGAGAGAGGTCTGGGAACAGCACTTTTGATTGATAGAATAAATATATTTGAAGAACAATCCAGAAAAAACCCAGTGAGGCCAAGCGTGACTGTAAGAAGAATCTATGCGAGGGTGACCTGGACACCTCTAAACAGTAACTTGGGTCATAGAAGTGAAGCCCATAGGGCCAGACAAGGGTGTGTCATGAGTAGAGAGGAGACACCAACCACACCCGTAGGGGTGATTATACTGAAGCACAAAGAAGTAGAGAAAGAAATTAAAAAGTATATGAAAAAATGGAGTGACCGAACACGTGGGGAGTTGCAATGGCCACTAGAAGGCACATTTAATAATGAAAGGTGTGAAAAGATGAAGGAAAGACTAGAGTGCTGGGGAGAAATAAAGAAGGAAAGTAGGGACAGGACTGACAGAAAGAAGGAAATTGTGGATTGGTTCCAGGTGGAAGGGGAACGGCAGAGAGCACTTATAAATGAAAAGAGAGAAAAGGCTACAGCCCCACCAGCAGAGGAGCTTGTGGAGCAGGAGAGACCACCCCCATACAGAGAAGTGCCCCCAACACAAACAGCAGGAATCTATCCCGTCCTATTAAAAGAAGGACAACCACGGACAGTGAGGCTGGAGATAATGGAAGGGCAATTTGAAGGCAAAGTAGTATATACACAGAGTGAAGATGAAAGTGGAGAAAAGAATACAACAGCAATGCAGCGCTCGAAGCGAGAGCAGGAGCAGACCCATTTTAGGCCAGAGGGGTCCGAGAAGGAAGGAAGCCTGGAAGGAAGCAAGGAAAGTCTGGCGTGGGATCCAGCGTCATATAGAAGAACGGGGGCGGAAATTAACATGTGGAGAGAGTATCAGACGAATCTAGAGAAGGGAAAATACAAAGGAAAGATGGAGTGTTTAGGACTGGAAGACAAAACAAGCACGCCCGCACCCAGAGATACTTGGATAAGAGGTCCGCCATCGAGAGCGAATAGCGAAGGGAGCGAGTCTCTACAGAGGGACAACCCGGGTGAATGGGAGAATGATGCTGAGACAACAAGTGTTTCTGCCCCATATGAGGGAGACAATGGAGTGGAAATCATGCAGAAGGAAGGGTTCTACCCCGCACCTCAGAAAGGAGAGCAAGGCGAGTACAGAGAGGAGGAAGAAACCGAAGCGGAAATGGAAGAAGAAGAGTATCACATAACAGGGAAAGTTAGACTAATGCCATCAACAAAAGGGAAAAGAGATGGCGGGTTCCGTGAAATAAGTGAACGGATGGAGAGAATGGAAGAAAGAATGGAAGACAGTCGCTTAACAATGGAAGAGCTGAGGGGGCAGACACAAGCACACATAGAAGAAGAACTGGAAAATACAAGGAAGAAACTGGAAAGGATGGAAATAGACGTGTCAGAGGATAAGGTCCTGCGTTGCCAAATAATGCAGAAGGTGTATGGATTAGAGCACTCACAAGGGGAGCTGTCCGCGATAAGTCAGATAAAAATGAAGAAAAGTGAAGAAGAACTGGCCCACCTCAAGAAAGAAATAAAAGAAGCACGCTGTAATCTGGAACAAAAAGTGGAGGAAGCCAGGCAGACGCTGAGAGAACTGCAAAGCCAGGTGGGAGGAGAAGAAAAAGGAAGGACAAGGAAAGTAATACCCCCTTTGGCTATGGAATTAAGGTCTGCACGGAAACAAGGTGCAGGGGAAGGGCCTCCAGAAAACAAGGAAGAGCAGCAGGTGGAGGCATCCCAGATGCCAGTGATAATAAAAGGAAACGATGTGGCTTATGTCCCATGGTCATTCATGGACCTGACGGGATTAATTGGCAGATTGCCAAGTATTTGTGAAGGAGCTCAAAAATGGATCACACGGTTTGAAGAGCAAACAATGGGACAGGTGCTGGCACTGGGAGATGTCAAAGCAATATTGTCTCAGTCATAGGGGAAGGCCAAGATGATCGAAATTTTTCACAATGTAGACCTAAGAAGAGAGGCAGAGGGGCAGAAATATGATCCAAGCCCATTTGGGACTCACCGTAACCAAATCTGGAAGGCCCTGCGGAGTGCATACCCAACACGGGCAGATCCAGGAAGAGTGGAAAAAATCAAATTGGAAGAGAATGAGAGTGTAGCAGAATTTGTATTAAAACTACAGAAGGCATGGAGAGAAGAGATGGGAGGAGCATGGGATGAAACAGCAGCAAGCCAAACCCTGTTTCGTATGATGGTAAAGAAGGCTCTTCCAGTGGAAGTCCAGGACCAACTGGACACAGTAGTGGGACTGGCTGCAATGGCGTGGCCCACCTTCAAGGCTAATGTAATACATTATGTGGAGCTGCACAGGCGGAGAGAAAGAGAAGCAAGGAAAGCAGCTGAAAGCATGGTGATGCAGCTCCACAAGGCTCAACTGAGTGAGTTAGCCCGCAACAAACAGGAAAGCATGGAAAGGAAAAAGGAGGAGAAAAACATAGCAAAGCAGGCAGCGGTGCTGGTGGCACAACAAGCAGCACCCCCAGCGGCTCAGCCTGCACCTCCAGTGCCACAGCCAGCAGCCATGGCGCAAACTATGCCAATGATTCCCCCGCAACAACTGCAGCCTGCTTACTATGCACCTCCACCACTGGTAATGTACCCCCCAGTTCAACAATACCCCCCCCAGAATCGAGAATGGGGTCAGGGACGGGGACATGGTCGAGGAGGAGGAGCATTTCAGCAACCTTTGAGAGGAAGAGCTCCAATGAACCAAGGAGGAAGAGGATGTTGGGCATGTCAAGATCCCAGTCACCTGAAACAAGACTGCCCATATGCCTATCAACAGGAAATGGTGTCGCCAAGAGGAGGCGCACAGCAAAATCAAGGATGGCAAGGTCCAGGAAATTGGATGGGACCCTGGATGGGGCCTAATCAACAGCCCCAAGGAGTGAACTCGGGAGCAGGCCCCATGGGGCCACCCCCGGGAAGTATGTGAGGAGGCCCAGAGAAGCCAGAGGGGGAGCTGGTGCAGTATACCACCTCTCTGCACCCCTCTCAAGAACCCACTGTCTCTGTAATAGTGGGAAGACAAATTCGCTCATCATTCTTAATCGACACAGGTGCAACATTTACAAGCATAGGCAAAGAAGGCTCAAAGCTCCCCCTCTCCAGTAAAGCAGTAAAAACAGTAGGCTTCTCAGGGAAAACACAGACTTTACGCTTTACTGAGCCTCAAGAACTGAACATACAAGGAGTGACAGTGCAAGCACCATTACTGTTCTCCCCAGAAACTCCAGCGAATCTACTTGGAAGAGATGTGCTCTGTAAGTTAGGAGCTAAGATACATTGCGGAGAAAGAGGAGTATGGGTAGAACTCCCAGAGCATTTAGTTCAACAGTATGCCATGATGGAGACAAAACTTGAACTAAGTACAATGGACAAGGTGTATTGGTTGGAAATAAATGACATGCACAGTGGGATAAGGGATCTGTACACACAGTGGAAATCCTGGCTGATCAAAATGAGACCAGACTGTCAAGAAAGCAGAGAACCATGGCACTGCACGATGATGTATGATGAAGAAGGACAAAATGAAGAATACGAGGCCATGTGGGACGAACGGATTGCAAAAACACAGTACACTCTGAAGACTATAAACGTAATTGTAGGACCGCAAGGGGTAGCTGCATCAGTTCAACTGCCGTCACAACTCGAACAGTGGTACCAGATTCCTGATGCTGCTCCTCATGTCTCCCTGCTGGTTGGGCAAGGTTTTGAATCAAAAGAATTAGGATTAATGGTGAGGGAGGCAAGTCAGAGGATGCAGTGGAAACAGATAGGACAGGGAGTCAGTGTGTCCCCAGATAGAAAGTTCCTTAAAATAGAGCAGGTAGCAATAGATGAGGTAAGGCCACAGACTGTACTAATAAGCAGAGCTGAGAATTTGAGGATAGAGAAGAACAAGATGAAACAATTGCCCCAATGGGCTGAAGAGCAGGAGATCACAGAGAGAGAAAGGGAGGAAGCACTAGCACAAATACCTGACCAGCTATGGACCAAACATCAAACAGATGTCGGACTGGTAAAGTCGGCAGGATTAGTTAAGATACAGCTTAAACCAGGAGCACAATTGCCATATCAGAAACAGTATCCCTTGTCAAAAGAAGCAATAGTAGGGATAAGACCAACGATTGAGGGACTGACGCAAGCAGGAGTTTTGGTCTTAACAAAAAGTCAGTGCAATACCCCCATCTTTCCGGTCAGAAAACCAAACTCAGACAAATGGAGACTAGTCCATGAACTACGACCAGTAAACCAGGTGGTGATAGCGGAAAATCCTGTAGTTCCAGATCCACACACACTTTTGTCTAACATTCCAGAAGGAACGAAATGGTACACAGTAATTGATCTGTGCTCAGCATTCTTTAGTGTTCCATTACATCCAGATTCACAGTTCCTGTTTGCTTTTACCTATGGGGGACAGCAGTATACATACACCAGACTGCCACAAGGCTATTATGAAAGCCCATCAGTTTTCAACCAAGTTCTAGCCCGAGATTTGACTAATTTGGATGTGTCCAGCACAATATTGCAATATGTGGATGATCTGCTGATCTGCAGTCAAGCCAAAGAGCAATGCGTACAAAATTTGGTGCAGGTTTTAAAAACTCTGGCTCTAAATGGGCATAAAGTAAGTAAAGAAAAGTTGCAATTCTGCCAGCAAAAGGTAGAATACTTAGGTAGAGTGCTCGAAGGCACTACACGAAAAATCTCACCAGAACATGTAGAAGCAATCCAAAAAGTTCCCAGACCTCAAACTGTCCAACAGATGCTATCCTTCTTGGGATTGGCGGGTTTTAGCAGACCGTGGATTTGTGATTTTGCAATGAAAACGCAGCCACTTAGGGATATTGTGAAAGCAGCAGACCAAACAAAGTCTAGTGCCATGTTAACATGGACAGAGGAAGCAAAAGTGGCATTTGATATGCTAAAGACTGCATTGTCATCTGCACCTGCATTGGCATGTCCAGACTATGGTAAACCATTCTATTTGTATGTGTCTGAAAGAAAAGGGTTTGCCTCAGCAGTGTTAGCACAGGAACAAGAAGGCATGGGGAAAAGACCAGTAGCATACTTTAGCACGGCACTCGATAGTGTGGAGAAGGGCATGCCACCATGCTATCGAGGATTAGCAGCTGCGGCATTTGCCTATCAAAAGGCATCATCAATCACAATGGGGCATCCAGTGACCCTGTATACATCCCATGCCTTGCATGCACTGCTGACTAGTCAAAAATTTGTGATAACCAATGCTCGAAAAACAGGTTATGATGTCATTCTGTCAGCTCCTAAACTAACAATTGAGAAATGCCGCACAATAAATCTTGCAGATAGGCTGGGGCTCCCAGAAGACAGAGCCCCATATGAGTGTGCTGAAGTGACAGAAAAATACCTAAAAGCTAGGTCAGACTTAGAAGCACAACCACTGCCTGGTGCTCAATGTATCCTCTTTGTGGATGGATCATGCTATCGTAGTAATGAGGGAAACAAAGCTGGCTATGCAGTAGTTCAATATGATGACCAAGAAGGAGTATTTAACACAGTAGTGACCGTGGCAGTGCCACAACCATGCTCTGCCCAATTGGCAGAAATAAAAGCACTAACAGCAGCCTGCAAACTGGGGGCAGGCAAAACATGTACAATATACACTGATTCGGCCTATGCTTATGGAGTGTGCCACGTGTTTGGACCAATCTGGGCACAAAGAGGTTTCCAGAGGGCAGATGGATCAGCCATTGTACATGGGCCGGCAATTTCAGAGCTGTTAGGAGCAATGATGCTCCCTAAAGAATTGGCAATCGTAAAATGTAGAGCTCACAAGTCAGATGGAGAATGGGTCAGCCGAGGAAATGCAGTAGCTGATGAGGCAGCTAAAAAGGCAGCAGTAGGTGAAACAAGTGTCACGGTAATGATGCAAACAGGAGAGCCAGATGATGAAGGGCAGATGCAGGTCACAATGGCTGATATCAGGGCCTTCCAAGAGTCTGCCTCAGCAGAGGAGAGTTATGGAAGAAACGGGGAGCGGTATTAGATCCCCAGTCTAGGACATGGAGAAGTTGTGACGGAGTGTTTGTGGCCCCACTAAGTTTTCTTCCAATGCTGATTAAAGAAGCACATGGAATAGATCATTGTAATCGCAGGAAAATTATTGAAACAATTCGAGAGAACTGGTGGTCTCCATACTTAGCGAGTATGGTGGACAAATTCCTGCGATCGTGTGAGCTTTGTGCAGTACGCAATGTCAGAAAACATTTCACGGCACCCATCAGCCACATACCAGAACCCATGGGACCATTTAGACACCTAGTGATAGACTTTGTGGATATGGGAACTACAGAAACAAAGGAAGGAAAGAGGTATATTCTGGTAGTGATAGATCGGTTCAGCCGATGGGTAGAGGCGCAGGCTACGGCCAAAAATGACTCCAAGACAGTGGTTAAGTTCCTGTGCAGGGAAGTGATCCCCCGCTTTGGCATCCCAGATCAGCTGAGCTCAGACAATGGTCCACATTTTGTGAACAAAGTAATGAAAGCTATGGCAGAGGCCTTATGCCTGAAACACCGTCTAGGTTGCGTTTATCACCCATAGTCTCAGGGGATAAGAGAAAGAGCTAATGGAGTGCTGAAAGAGAAGATAGCTAAGATCTGTGCGAGCACAAAGCTAAATTGGGTACAAGCATTGCCGTTAGCACTGATGAAAATGCGTTCGCAAACCAACAGGAACACTCACTTGACACCACATGAAATGCTTACAGGACGGCCAATGCCAGTAGCCTTCATTCGGGGGCCTTACAAGGGCCCATCGCTGGAACAGCTAGAGGGCGAAATGTCAAGCTATGTAAGACACCTAACCCAAATACATAGAACTCTGTATTCACAGGTCTGTGAAGCCACGCATGGTGTGAGGGTAGAGAAGGAGGAGCTTCGTCAGGTGGAGCCAGGAGACTACATGTATAACAAAGTGTTCAAAAGAAAGCATTGGAGCCAACCAAGGAGAGAGGGACCATTCAAGGTAGTATTGGCAACGCCAACAGTGGTCAAGGTTGAAGGAAGAGAACATTGGTATCACTTGAATCATTGTTGTAGAGCGGCAGGGAAAGGACCAAAGTGGAAAGACTCGCGCCCAAAACTGGTGCAGCTCGCTCACTCGGAGGAAGACACTGACCCAGAAGACGTAGAACATCCAGAAGCACCAGCATACAATACACGGGGAAAAGGAAAGAAAGCGCAGCAGAAGGCGGAGTCCCAGACCATAGAGTCAGGCCCGATTACTGAGGAGCAACCGGGAGAGCCCCTGAGTTCACCAACTCTCGACTTCGAACCTATAGTGCACCAATTTTTAAGGGAGCCTGAAACGATAGGAGATTTGTCAGGCGAGCCCAGACCAGGTCCATCAGGGTATAAACCGTCCCAAGCATTTGATGCATCAGATCTAACAACACTGAATTTAGCAGATATAACCCAGGACAGTACAGAAGAGTCAGAATGAAGGTCATGGTAGCAGGCCGCGAACAAACGCTGAAACTGCGCCACTGCGCTATAGTGGCAGTACTAATTAGTGTATACATGGGGATAGTTTGGATGCTCGCGGCAGTTGGTCACACAACTACGACGTTGGTAAATATGACTGATAAACGCAACTACAAATATGATATGATAAAATATGATAAATGCAATGACAAAACTAGTTAATGAATCACACCCCACACTGACCCACAGGACACGGCAGCACTCTGAAAAACAGGCTAATTCACGGTTCAGAAGAAACGTAGGGTATGGGGAGGCATCCATTGGAGGCCGTACAGTGTATCGAGAACAACAGCGCACACTGGATCTTACAGAAGGGAAGGCTCAAACCGCGGTTCAGGATCACCTGAAATGTGCAATAGGACTGATAGGACATGCTTTAAAGGTAAACATGATACCGAAGAATGAAGGGGTGTTCGTCATGTACTCCTTTGAGTACATGGGGCCCGATCCACCAGTAAATGTGGATCCTATCAGTTGGGCGGAGAACAATTCGGCGATAAATTATACAGTGACAGCTGAGGTACGTATTAAGTCGCCCCATAGTCGCCATAACGCAAGCAGCCCAACAAGCAGTGTAATTATAGCAGGAAAGCCAGAGGAGGCGTACTGCAGAGTAATTCATCCGCTCTGGTATTACAGTATCTTTGGGAATGCTACCTTTAAATGTAATCTTTAGAAAACCGTCCTGCTAGACGACTACAAGGCTCGTGTGTTTGTGCCCACGGGGCACCCCTACACAGAAATCCGCCAGGCAAGGAATTGACTTCGGGGTAAGGATTGTAGCACCGAGGCACTTTGTGATTTGACCGTAGGAAAATTGACCCAGAATGTGCAAGAGGCAATAGATTATGTTAACATCACAAAGATCACGCAGTACAACAGTACAAATGGCGCCGAATCTCCACAGAACCTGTACCGCCAATAGCTACATGATGCAGCACGCAAGACTGTTACCAACAGCACATGTATGGTATGCCATAACCGCATGCATAGCCCCCTGCTTGTGATGCCTATGAGGGGAATCCAAGAATGTGCTAACCCCCCATATAATGAAAGCTATTTGTGCCCTGCAGTATGTCTGCTGGGGTCTGTAGCCAGGACTCATGGTGCAGACTGGATGCGTAAATTAAGTTCCTCTTGCATTTTTCATCCCGTTGCCACTCAGGCTACCGATAGTATACGCGTACGTTCTCATCCTCTTGAATTGTTTCCACTGTGCGTCCGTTCTAGAGGTACGGAATATGTAGGGGATCTACCAAAAGCATCGTGTGATAAAATAATGGAGGCAGCACACCCTATAGTTAATGTAATGCCAACCTGTAATGTGTCAGAGTACGGCTGTGAACCCGGTATGGTGGTCCAACTGAAGATCCCAAGCTTGTGTCTGGGAACATTACCCGTTGCAGACATCTTTTGGTATTGTGGAGGTACGGAAGTCCTACAAATTCTACCCAGATTATGGCATGGGCTATGTGCCCCAGTGGTACTGGAAGGACGACTCTCGGTAATCGCCCTTAATGACTCATACCTCGCATCCATGTTTGAACCTGCACATTTACGCCGCCCCAAGCGTGAACTCACAAATACAGTTGCTAGAAGCATTTTTACCCGTACTGGTCTTCCAGGCTCATATCGAAAAAAGTACTTACAGGTCACAAACTCCTCAATACTCCCAAAATGGGGTCCGGACACGAATATTTATATAAATTGGGAAGGGATACCAGTTGGAGTTCCTAGTGAACATTTAGCCCTTCGAAGAGGCTCGTCTACAGCTTGGAACATCTTGCTTCCAGCAGTACAGGTACATTGGAACACGGCATGGGTTAATTACATTTGGTATAACCAGCAACGGTTTATTAATCATACCATTGAAGCATTAAAATTGGTATCAGATCAGCTCCATGCGACGACCCTTATGACTGTACAGAATCGTTTCGCTATATGCATGATGCGCGGACCCGATCAGGGAGTATGTGACATGATAGGATCTGCTATCACAGATGAAAGCGGCTCGGGACGAAATGGTCTCTAATAATGCTTCCTCAGACCCAGACTGGCTTGACTGGCTGTTTTCCTCTGATTGGTTGGCCGGACTCACGCGCATCGGGACAACCATTTTAATAGTGTTACTGGTAGTTGCTCTCATCGCTTGTTGTGGAATACCATGCTTACGTGCCTTATTGGACAAGATTGTGCACTCTCTTTTCGGACAGTATATGCAGCTCTACATGCAGGACATGAGTGACCCCGTCTTTATGGGCACGGCCGAGGACAATGGAGAAGATGGAAAACAAAGGCAGGAGACCGATTGTCCCCTGCTGGACAATATGATGTACTATTGTTAAAGAAAGTTAAAGGTGTTGGTATGTGTTGCTTCTTGTGCGTCTTTTCCTGTCTGTTGTCTCTCCTCTTTGTTGTGTATATAAATGTTGTGTGCAGGATTCATGGCAGCATCACAGAGCCCAGGTGCAGTCTTTCAGTGCAGGCGCTACCATCGCCCTAACCGAACATCTCTTCTGTGTGGTAAACTAAACTAAAACTAACAACTAAACTATCAACTAAAACTTGATTCACAAGGGAAAGGCTATCTGGAATGGCATAATCTCCAGTGTGTGGCCTGCTGCAATATGATGGCAACCTTAGAAGCCCTGCATGAGTCCCGAGATCCTCAGGCACGATGGAAGGTCTTCCACGCATGTTGTACAGACCCGGAGTGGACCTTCAGCATGGAAGCGGCATGTCCCATCGAGCGGCTGCTCACACAGGCCGACTTCTACTATGAGGAAGATATGTGGTTGGTCGAGAAGTACTCGACATGCTTTGAGCTTCCTCGCAACCTGTCTTTAACCGTGGCCACGTATTTGCTTCGGCGTCCCATATCATTGGCTTCGGTGTACGGGGTCCCCAGGCGCATGGATTCCTCGTCACGCGTAATGTTGTCCAGTCTACTATGGTACAAGTAGTGACTGTGCATTTCTGTGGCTACTTTTTGTGGACCTCACATTCCAAAGGAAAACGCAGACGCTTGGACAACCTCAAGCCCATGCCTCACTTCTTTTATGTATGGAAGAATAAAGACTCAGAAGTGGTGGCCTGCAAAGGAATAGGTGCTGGCATGAAAATGCACACCGACGTATGGGATGCGCTGCGGGCACGCTCGCGCATATGCGTGCCCTTGCCAAAGTGGATTTCAGCGTTATACAAACACCACTATTGGTGGTGGAACTGATCGGTGACATTGTAAGTGCTGACTGGACCTGGTGAATTGTGTTTCTGTGTGCAAAATGTCATGAATGTATGTCTGTATGTGTTTGGTGATCCTGGCAAAACAGGCTGTCGCGCAAATGACAAATTGCAGGCAGAGTGGGACTTTTCCCTTACAATTAGCTCTTGAGGGTTTTTCGCCCACTCCTGGTTCACCTTGAGAAGAAGCATAGTGAGTGAGTAGGGGGAGTGATGTGGGGTATGGTATGGACATCACTATCGGACATCACTATTGTAATAGAAATACTGTTGGGTGGGTATATAGGTGGAGGATGTTAGAACAGTGATATAAAAGCGTACTTGATGCGTTAGAAATACAGAAAAGAATTTAATAATGTGGAACTTAGAATTTTCATGGCCATAGATGTTTCTGATGTCTACTTGACAGTTTTGATGTCTACCCGACATAGATAGTGTCCACGTGACACATTGGACTGTGTAGTGATGAGCTACCTGGTGAAGTGCTGGTAACCTCTCCCAGGAGCTCCATCGGACCCTCTACGGCACGCAAAGTGCCTGGGTCAGAAGAAATTGTGCCTCATCTAAAAGGACATTGTGCATGAATACCATGTGTGAAGTGTCGCAAGAAGATGATGTAACTACTATGGGGGATAAGAACACAGAGTAGTGGAACTAAGACATGTACAAGCTGATTGTGAGACTCAAGAGTCTCAAAGGGGGGAGTGATGTCGGAGGAAAAAATAATATACCCAGCTTTGAATTATATACCTAGCTTTAAAAGTAGCTTAAGTAATAATGTACTCAATGCTCTAAGCTCTGACTTAGCAATATTCTGCCTAAGAGTAGTGTGTATCTATCAAGAATTATTTAGCCATTGATTAAGTAGTTAACTTTGATTAATAATAGCTATAATAATCAGATATAGCCTCATAGTCTTTATAATAATCATGCAGAATTATTAATGGCAGCATGCTAGCATAATAACCACACTGGGACTGAAGAAACAGAAAAGAGGAGAGATTTATTGGAACATTAGGAGTTACAACTCAGTCAGCCAGCCTATCCAATGGGATCAGTGGGTCAGTTGTAGAAGACGGAATCTCGGGATCCTGAGGAGAAGTTGGAGAGTAATCAGTGGGAGAAGTTGGGGGCGAATAGTCAGGAGAAGACTGAGGAATATCATGAACACTGTAAGGCATAGGCACAAATTCAGGAGAAAGTTGGGTAATGTCAGGGGAATTAGGAAATGAAGAGGAGTCAGAGGAAGAATCATTAGAGGAGATCTCAACAGGGAAATCCTCAGTCTGGACGCCTTGAGAGGTGGTGTGTGTCCAGTGCCAGTAGAAGGTCTGAGTAGACTGATCACAGGTTGTGGGGTGAAATTGGGTGCTCTGATCAAGACAGACGGTATCTCTCACGATATGGTGAGCAAGGTAAGGAAACTCAGGAATAGAGGATTCAGATAGGTGTTCCAGGAAACCAGTAAGTTCGATGGCCAAACAGGACAGCTGATACTGGCGATAGCGTCGCAGAGCACCCCTGGGACTTCTCCGGAAGATAGTGCGGCGGGCTGACTGAGCTGGAAGGAAAAATGGGAAGTGGGGAGAGATGAGTGAAGATGAGTGAAGTGAATATTGCGTGACTATGTAATCAGCAAAAGAGAGCGTGTACTAAGGCAAAAGGAACACAGTGTGGGAAGTAGGCCAGGTCACTGTGACATGATAGTGATAGGCGGGTAGAGGAGACAATAGCATTGGAATACTAGCAATCAACAGTGATGAAAAGAGAAAAGGATATGAGGGAGCTTAATGGCACAGCTTATTTTAAAAATAGTAAATAAAACTTAGATCAAGTAAGTAGAGGGAAAAGTCATCATGACATAGAGGAAGAGAGCAAGG
This sequence comes from Hemibagrus wyckioides, assembly GCF_019097595.1. Taxonomy (NCBI): domain Eukaryota; kingdom Metazoa; phylum Chordata; class Actinopteri; order Siluriformes; family Bagridae; genus Hemibagrus; species Hemibagrus wyckioides. The sequence continues at coordinate 708,218 of NC_080714.1, forward strand.
TACTTACACATTGTTGTGGAGGGCAACGCGCGAGGTCAGGATGAGCCGAGGAAGCACCTTTAAGAGGTGATGGTCAAATGAAGTCAATAAGGAAGTGGCGCCTATAAGTAAGCGCCAATTTTTTCTAAAAATTGTTGACTTAGCCTAAAAATAAGGGGAACTGGAGAGGAGGAAAATTGACGTCATCGAGGGGAGGATGGTATCAATTTAGGGGTGGTATTGGGACAAATGCGAAAATAATGGGAACTGGGAAACGTATGTAAACTAAGGAAGGAGGGACTAAAGTAGCCATACACTGAATATAATGGGAAATTGCTGGAAATATTTAAATTAGAGAAAAGGAGGCGCCCCGGGGCGCCTGGGGTATAAGTAGAGGGGACTTTTTCGGGGTTTTGGAGACCAGCTGCTCTCTTCAGATATGCATGTTGTTGACTGCATGGCTGAATAAAGAAACCCACTTCTTCTCATCTGTTGACTGAGATCTCTTTTATTTCGGCTAAGTTTTATAGCTTGTGGAGGTCATTGGGAAAGCTAAGAGAACTAGATACAAACAAAAATTCCACCCTGTGATATGTCCACTTGGAGGGGGCTCTGAGTTCCGACAGTGGGAGATCGGTAATAAATTCATCCGCTATGTTGGACCATGGTCGTCAAAGTATGGGGAGTGTTTCTAGTAGGCCACAAGGAAGCTGGTGGGGTGTTCTTACTGAAGTTGGAGTTATGATGTTGCAAAATGCCATCGTGAACTGATGCTTTAGTTCCTCAAAGGCCTCCCAGGCAGTGGCAGGGCAGTGGAGCTTTCTGGGCTCGCCGCATAATAGTGCTGTGAGTGGGCCATGGAACTGTAATTGTGAATGAAGTGCCGGTAGAAATTAGCAAAGCCAAGAATCCTTCATAGCACCTTCATATTAGTGGGTGTGAGCCTTTCTTTTACTGCCCACACTTTGCTTATGTCCATTTGTATCGATCATTATCTTATTATGTGTCCCAGGAAGGTGATGGGGTCTTTATGGAATTCACACTTTCTGCTTTGACCATAAGCTGGTGTTGCAATAGTCAAGTTAGTACTTTGAGAACTTGGCTGATGTGGAGATCATAGGTCTTAGAGAAGATGACTATATCATCAATATAGACAATGACATAAGAGTTCAGTAAATCTCAAAAGATTTTGTTCATGAAGGCCTGGAATACAGCTGGTGCATTGGTCAGGCAATACGGCATTACCAGATATTTGTAGTGCCCCCTAGTGGTTTGGAAGGCTGTTTTCCATTTGTTTTCTTCCTTGATTTGAATTAAATTGTATGGGCTTCACACGTTTAGCTTTGTGAAGTAGCGGGTCTCCCAGAGTTGTTCAAGTGCTGAGGGGACCAGTGGTAAGGAGTAGGAGTATCGGATCAAGATAGAATTGAGATCCCAGTAATTGATACATGGATGTAGCCCCCCATTCCTCTTCTCATCGAAGAAGAACCTGGCTGTTCCTGTAGGCCTTAGTTTCTGGAAGTGGTTTCATGGCACCCTCAGATGGGAATTGCAGGTGGAATCATTACAAAAAATACTATTATTGTTTTTGTTGTTATTATTATTGTTATTATTATTATTGTTGTTGTTGTTGTTGCTTTTACAAGTGTGACATTTTCTTGCAAACTCAGCTTATTGCACTTTTTATTTTTATTTAAAAAGTACAGGATAAATACAGATGAATTAGACTGAAGTGAAACTAAACAGGTAAATGTATTTGTAATTACACTTAATTGTTCAGATATTTTATTATTTATTAAATAAGAACTCATTTAAAATAAAAAATAAACAGTGTTGTGCTCAGTTTCAGGACAGAAATGAAAAATCTTTATTTTTTTTATTTATGTTCCATAAAAGTATTCTTATGTCATGGAATAGTTCAGTGTGAATGTTTATAGTGTTGCTAGAGAGCAAATAAATCCTGTAAATGAGGTCATAATGAGAGATAATACAATAGAACCTGAAGGATGAGTTGAATATGAAACTCAGAGTTAACGAGATACAAGAGTTAAAGTGATAGTGAAATAAAACATTCACAAAAACATTTCCTCCTCCACATTCCAGCCTCAGACACACCACAGAAGGTATGTTTATTGTATCTGCCGGGGATTTCCATCCCATCTGTGGCTTTTTTTTAATGATGACAGGCGAGATAATTATCCTCAATAATAGTTCTTTCTTCTCACATTCTTCTGACTGGTGGTCAGGTGGTGATTAGTTCTCTCTACCAACAGCTCTGACAGTAGAGCAGGTTTATATACAGTACATGCTAGATTTATCTCTTATTATCTCAAAGAGAGAGAGAATAAAGTTCAGTGGGAAACACTGATTATAGCTGCTATAACTGTAGAGACAATATGAACTGACTCGCTTCAGAAACATTAAATGTAACTATAAATGGATAAAATGTACATTAATTCAAGAAAATATACAGAAAGTAATGAACTTCAGTGCTGTAACAGGAACTTATCGGAAACATGACGCTTTAATGACAAAGAACATTCCCGTGGCCAATCCCAGAATTCCCACCACAATTCCCACCGCAAGCACCACCGTTGGAGTTTCACTCGGAGTTTCAGATGGAGGTTCAACCGATTCATCTGTGGAACACACACACACACACACACACACAGTCAGTGTTAAGGCAAAGTAAACTGAAATAATTCCAGTGAAGAGGTTTCTTCTTACCCCATGTTCTAATCTGAGGCGAGTCCAGAGCTTCGTGCTCCACCGTGCAGCTGTATTCATCTCCTACCCTCGGAGTACTGGTCAGGGTGGAGAATGAATTGAAGGTTCCGTCATTGTTTAGTGCATACTGGCTGATGTACACTCCCTCTGTCACCGACACACCGTTCCTCGTCCAATTCACTGTGATGTGTGGAGGATAGAAATTTCTTATGAAGCAGACAAAGTTATTTTTTTCTCCAGGAACCACATGGTGTCTCGTGTAGATGCTGAACTCTGGAGGAACTGAACAAAAAAATGCCACATTTTTATGATATAATATTTCTGATATTTTTTTCACGCTCAGATAGTAACAAGAAGGTGGAAGATGGAATCAAATTTACATTCTATATAAAGCACATCACAAGGTTTTGTAATCAAGAAACAGTAATCAAGAAGCCTGGAAGAAGTTTTGTTTGAGGTCAAAATTTCATTACCTCTGACCTCAGCTGGACTTCCTGCTGCTGCGATTACGTTTGGGATTTTCTGAAGACATATGTCTTTACAGCCAACTGCCTCATCATATAGATCTGGAACGCTGATCTGACTCACAAACAGAGGCAGTCTGTTGATTTGTTTCTGCGCTTTAAAATCTCCAAAGAGCACTTCATTCTGATTCAAACTGACGAAAAACTCAGTTTCATTCACAGAGTTGCTGCAGCCACACTGGACACAGAGTCTGTGCACAACTGGAAAAAAAAACAAATCAATTCAGGGCTAAAATATTCTATTCTATTCTATTCTATTCTATTCTATTCTATTCTATTACATTATATTATATTTTACTTACAGACAGCGTTGGCTGGCAGAATCATTGAAATGATGAGAATCACACGGAGCTTCATCGTGACTCCACTTTACTGTACTGTGTTCAAACTGCTACTGTACAGCATTACACACCTCTCCCTCTCTCTCTCTCTCTCTCTCTCTCTCTCTCACACACACACACACACTTTCAGAAATAAGAAACATACTTCCTTGTACATTAGTCACTCAGATCATGTGGGTTCCAGCGTAAATGAATCCCTTATCACATCTAACTTCAACTTTGTCTTGAAGCATAAAAACAGAAAAAATATCACTTTAGGCTCTTTGTGTTAAATTTTATTATTTGTAAATTATTATTATTGTTTATACTTCATACTTTTCATAATTTATTCTTTATACTTTTGAATTATTATTTCACACTCCGCACCATCTGACTGATAAGTCATACCTCAGATCACAATTATAATAGCTACTGTTCAACTCACCAGACAAATGCACACATAACTCATCCTATAGAAACTGTGTCTGTTCCCTGATTAGTGAGATCAAAGGATAAATTTGTTAATAGCTCTCAAAATAATCTAATCACATTTAAACCTGACAAAGGCAAAATAAGTAAAGAAAAACAATTTCTAAAGTTTGGGCTTCCGAACATTAGATCCCTTGCACCGAAAGCACTTATTGTTAATGAAATGATCTCAGATTATAGTTTCGACGCACTCTGTCTTACTGAAACCTGGCTTAGACCAAATGAATACATGAATTCATTTTTTGAATGAGTCTACTCCATCAGGATATTCCTATAAGCATGAGCCCAGTCAGTGATGGAGGTGGTGTTGCCACTATCTATAATAATTCTCTTACCGTTACTCAGAAAACAGGACCCAGGTTTAGCTCAGTTGAAGTGCTTGTCCGTAATGTTGCACTTACTGACATAAAAAATCCCTGCTATCTCTTGCTATGGCCACCGTGTATAGACCCCCGGGGCCCTACACTGATATTCCTCAAAGAGTTTGCACACTTACTCTCAGATCTTTTGATCAGTTTTGACAAAGTGTTAATTGTAGAAGACTTTAACATTCATGTAGATGATGCTAACGATTCTTTAGGACATTTGGATATTTTAGGACATGACCTCGAGCCAAAGTGGAGAAAAAATAAATTAGAAGTTTTTAGAATTGCATTTAAAGACAGTTTGTCCAGGTATAGAAAAGCTCTAGCTGCTAGGGCTGAGCATCTGAGCCAACTGATAGAAATAAACCAGAACAATCCCAGATTCTTATTTAGTACAGTGGCTAGACTAACAAAACATCAGATTCCTGCAAAGAGTATGTCAGCACAGTTTAGTACTGAGGACTTTATGAATTTCCAGTCCAGCCTAAATCTACACATCTAGAGCTACAATGCTTTACCAGTATAGGGCAGGAAGAGCTATTTAAACTTATCACCATGGCTTAATCAACAACGTGTTTGTTAGATCCAATTCCAACTAGATTGCTGAAAGGAGTGATACATGCAGCTGGAGAGCCTCTTTTCAATATTATTAATTACTCGTTATATCAAGGTCATGTCCCAAAATCTCTAAAGTTAGTAGTTATTAAGCCTCTTCGTAAGAAGCCTAAACTAGACCATAATGTAGAATTTTGTAGAACTTTGTAGAATTAAATGGAGAACAGTCCAGTGTAGTGCCAGTGAAATATGGGGTCCCACAAGGATCAGTTTTAGGACCTCTGCTTTTCTCAGTATACATGCTTCCATTGGGTGACATCATTAGAAGGCATGGGATTAGTTTCCATTGTTATGCCGATGATACCCAGTTATATATCTCATCAAAACCAGATGAAATATCTAATTTGTCTAGACTAACTGAGTGTGTCAAAGATATTAGAGATTGGATGACCGATAATCTTCTATTACTAAATTCTGATAAGACAGAGATATTACTTATTGGTCCAAAAACCAGTACACAGAAGCTTTCGCAATTCAGCTTGCACCTAGAAGGATGTACTGTTACTACTAGCTCAACAGTGAAAGACCTGGGTGTAATATTAGACAGCAACTTATCCTTTAAAAATCATATTTCCAATATCACAAAAACTTCTTCCATCTTAGAAATATTGCCAAGCTTAGGAACATTTTATCTGTAGCTGATGCAGAAAAGTTAGTTCATGCATTCCTGACCTCCAGACTGGACTATTGTAATGCATTACTAGGTGGTTGTCCTGCATCTTCAATAAACAAGCTACAGTTAGTCCAGAATGCAGCCGCCAGAGTTCTTACCAGATCAAGAAAATATGATCATATAACCCCAATATCATCATCCCTGCACTGGCTACCTGTTAAGTTTAGAATTGACTATAAACTAGCTCTACTCACGTACAAGGCTCTAATTGGTTTAGCTCCCACCTATCTCTCCAGTCTTCTGACACGTTACAATCCACCACGCTCTTTAAGATCACAAAATTCCAGACTTCTGGTAGTTCCCAGAATATCAAAGTCCACAGAAGGGGGTAGAGCGTTTTCGTATTTAGCTCCTAAATTTTGGAATAGTCTTCCTGACAGTGTTCGGGGCTCAGACACAGTCTCCCAGTTTAAATGTAGACTTTAGCCTGGCATACATTTAACACTTCCCATAACCTTGTGCTCCAGTAAATCTGATTAAATGCACATTATCGTCTAGTGTTGCTAATATTATGAACAGCAGCTATGCTAATTCTGTTCCACTTGTTTCCCTTCTTCTACCCATCCCGAGGCATACAGAGACTGTGCCGGCTCCAGTGGCATCCGGAGATGGACCAGCTCCAGCCGAGTTCTACTTTGTGAGGATTGGGGTATTCAAAGCAACGCTGCCAACCTTATGTGGATGACAACAACCTCCTTATTAATTTACATAACATTTTACACATGCTGTATCTGCATCACACAATTGACTACACATAAATGTACAAAGGACATTGGTTATATCACACTCTCCGGTGTTTAGAATAATTTATAATCACACTCTCTGCTGTCACCCAAATGAGGATGGGTTCCCTTTTGAGTCTGGTTCCTCTCAAGGTTTCTTCTTCATACCATCAAAGGGAGTTTTTCCTTGCCACAGTCGCCACAATCACCTCAGGCTTGCTCACTTGGGATAACATCTAGGACTGTTTGTCTGTTTATGTTTGTTGTTTCTTATGTTGTTTCTTATGTTGAGCTGCTTTGAGACAATTCTCTTTGTCAAAAGCGCTATACAAATAAATTGAATTTAATTGAATTGAACTGTAAAAACATTTTTGTTTAAATTGAGCTTTACTGAACAAACCCAAATCCATTTAGCAGATTTGAAGAAAGGAAAGAGAATTAGAATTTTCATGTTCACTCAGAGAAGGAGTCTGCGCTTTGTGCAGGTTCATCAGAACTGATTTAATGTCCAGACCAAAGGATATCACGGTCAAAAGATGAGGTCATGAACAAATGGTATCACACAGTCAGCCTGGGGCAGAGCGTACTGAAATATATTTAAAATATATCAATGCCCTCTTAGGTCCCAACGAGATGTGTACACACTCTTAAGGAACATCAAAGACAGTCTCACTGCCCACTGGGCCGTCCCCACAGCCCCAACCTCACACCACAGTCACCCTTTAATGCTGTGCATTCCAGAGGTCAGAGGGTGGTCCTGTCCAGCAAAAAGCAAGACCTACTTTACAGAGTTGAATGGAATTGCTACGTAAGTGTTATTGTCTATGGGATGTGTGGATCACCTGAACAAACATACATGGTGACCACAGAAAGGACAAACAATGATCAAACAATGATTGGTACAGTGGAATACAAAATCCAAAAGCATTATGTATAATGAACATGAGATAAATTGTGAGCAATTTCTATAGAAGCCAAATTTCCACAACACTGCTGCTGAGGCATAAGTCTGTGTATACAAGAGCATAAGTGTATAATTTTTAAATCGCTTATTGTGTCTAAGCAGTGGTTGAGTTAGATCAGGATCGCAAGGTGAGCAAGTTCTAGAATGTGCAAAGAACAATAATAAATAAAAGCAAGGTTTACAGATTTTCCATTTTGTAGTGAAAATAATAATTTATTTATTCAATTCAAATTCAAATTTTTGTTTGTCACATACACAACCATACACAGTATGACATGCAGTCAAATGCTTACACGACTGTTTAAGCATGACCTTGAAAAGGAAAAAGGAAATAAGGAGGCAAAATGCCAATAGGAAAGAATAAAATATAAAATCTACAATTTTGTTACAATAAAAAATATATATATATGATGTTAAAAAAAGTAGATCTGTATAAATAAACTGTATGAAGTGTGTGAAGTGTGCAATGTGCAGACAGCAGCAGTATGGGGTGGTCATGGAGTCAAATGAAATGATGAGCAGCAGTGTTATTGTCCATCTTTAAAGTGCAGTAGTGCATAGTAGTTCTCTTTATATGTAAACAGAACCAGAAATATGTAACATATATGTTTTATGTGCTTCAGTCCTGTGCAATGTGCAAATGTTCAGAGTGGTTGGTTTTGGTGTGTTCCAACACATGTGTGAAGGAAACAACATAAGAAAACAACAAACATATAAACAGACAGACAGACAGACAGTCCTAGATGTTATCCCAAGTGAGCAAGCCTGAGGTGACTGAGGCGACTGAGGCAAGGAAAAACTCCCTTAGATGGTAAGAGGTAGAAACCTTGAGAGGAACCAGACTGAAAAGGGAACCCATCCTCATTTGGGTGACAATTGTGTGATGCAGATACAGCATGTGTATAGTGTTATGTAAATCAATAAGGAGGTTGTTGTCCACAGCGCTGCTTGAATATCCCAATCCTCACAAGCAGAACCCGGCTGGAGCTGGTCCATCTCCGGATGCCACTGGAGCACAGTCTCTGTATGCCTCGGGATGGGTAGAAGAAGGGAAACAATGGATAAAATATTAGCAGCACTAGATGATAATGTGTATTTAATCAGATGTACTGGAGCACAAGGTTATGGGATGTGTTAGATGTATGCCAGGATAAAGAGATAAGTCTTTAGTCTACATTTAAACTGGGAGACTGTGTCTGAGCCCCGAACACTGTCAGGAAGACTATTCCAAAGTTTTGGAGCTAAATACAAAAATGCTCTACCCCTTTTGTGGACTTTGATATTCTGAGAACTACTAGAAGTCCGTAATTTTGTGATCTTAAAGAGTGTGGTGGATTGTAACATTTTAGAAGACTGGAGAGATAGGTGGGAGCTAAACCAATTAGAGCCTTGTATGTAAATAGTGCTAATTTATAGTCAATTCTAAACTTAACAGGTAGCCAGTGCAGGGATGATAATATTGGGGTTATATGATCATATTTTCTTGATCTGGTAAGAACTCTGGTGGCTGCATTCTGGACTAACTGTAGCTTGTTTATTGAAGATGCAGGACAACCACCTAGTAATGCATTACAGTAGTCCAGTCTGGAGGTCAGGAATACATGAACTAGTTTTTCTGCATCAGCTACAGATAAAATGTTCCTAAGCTTGGCGATATTTCTAAGATGGAAGAAGGCTGTTTTTGTGATATTGGAAATATGATTTTTAAAGGACAAGTTGCTGTCTAATATTACACCCAGGTCTTTCACTGTTGAGCTAGTAGTAACAGTGCATCCTTCTAGATGCAAGCTGAATTGTGAGAGCTTCTGTGTACTGGTTTTTGGACCAATAAGTAGTATCTCTGTCTTAGAATTTAATAATAGGAAATTATCGGTCATCCAATTTCTAATATCTTTAACACATTCAGTTAATCTAGACAAATTAAATATTTCATCTGGTTTTGATGAAATATATAACTGGGTATCATCGGCATAACAGTGGAAACTAATCCCATGCCTTCTAATGATGTCACCCAATGGAAGCATGTATACTGAGAAAAGCAGAGGTCCTAAAACTGACTCTTGTGGGACCCTGTATTTCACTGGCACTACACTGGACAGTTCTCCATTTAAATCTACAAAGTGGTATGGATCAGACCGGTAGGATCTAAACCATTTTAATGCCTGTCCCTGCATACCTGTGTGATTTTGTAAGCGATCTATGAGAATATTATGATCTATAGTGTCGAATGCAGCACTAAGATCAAGCAGGACTAAAATGGAGATGCAGCCTTGGTCCGAAGGTAAAAGCAAGTCATTAGTGATTTTAACTAGTGCAGTTTCTGTACTATGATGGGGCCTAAAACCTGACTGAAATTCTTCAAGGATATTGTTTTCCTGTAGGAAGGAGCATACTTGCGCTGACACCTTTTCTAATATTTTAGATATAAATGGAAGGTTTGAAATTGTAATTGGTCTGTAATTTGATATTTCATCGGGGTTTAGCTTCGGTTTCTTAAGAAGAGGCTTAATAACTGCTAATTTAAGAGATTTTGGGACATGACCTAGATATAATGAGGAGTTAATAATATTAAGAAGAGGCTCTCCAGCTGCATGTATCACTTCTTTCAGCAATCTAGTTGGAATTGGATCTAACAAACATGTTGTTGATTTAGCCGTGGTGATAAGTTTAACTAGCTCTTCCTGCCCTATGCTGATAAAGCATTGTAGCTTTAAGTGTGGAGCTATAGGCTGGTCTGGATCACTGAATGCCGTCAATGGTTGAACATCCATTATTTTGTTCCTGATACTATAAATTTTTTCAGTGAAGAAATTCATAAAGTCCTCACTACTAAACTGTGCTGAAATACTCTCTCCAGAAATCTGATGCTTTGTTATTTTAGCCACTGTACTAAATAAGAATCTGGGACTGTTCTGGTTTATTTCTATCAGATTGCTCAGATGTTCAGCCCTAGCAGCTTTTACAGCCTGTCTATAGCTGGACAAACTGTCTTTATACGCAATTCTAAAAATTTCTAATTTGGTTTTTCTCCACTTTCGCTCAAGGTTACGGGTTTCTCTGTTGAGGGCATGTGTATGACTATTGTACCATGGTGCAGGTGTTTTATCTCTGACCTTTTTTAGTCGGATGGGGGCAACAGTGTCTAGTGTGCTGGTAAAAATAGTGCCTATGCTGTTGGTTATTTCATCTAGTGCATCTGCATTTAGAGGTCTAGTAAGAAGTTGAGACAGATCCGGCAGATTGTTTGTAAATCTGTCTTTAGTGGGCGGAGTTATAGTTCTACCAAGTTTATAACATGGAGAGACGTGTCTAATATGTTCTACAGGTAGAGTGTACAGTAAGAGGTGATGGTCTGTGATGTCATCGCTTTGAGGTAGAACGGTTATATCGGAAACATCAGTCCCATGTGATATAACTAAGTCTAGTGTATGATTAAAACGATGGGTTGGTCTATTAATGTTTTGTTTAACCCCAAAGGAATTTAGTAAACCTATAAATGCGAGTCCTAATGCATTGTTAGCATCGTCTACATGAATGTTAAAGTCTCCTACGATTAACACTTTGTCAAAACTGATCAAAAGATCTGAGAGTAAATGTGAAAACTCATTAAGAAAAACACCGTAGGGCCCCATGGGTTTATACACGGTGGCCAGGGCAAGAGATAGTAGGGATTTTTTATGCCTGTCTGAGAGTGCAACATTAAGGACAAGCACTTCAAATGAGTTAAACCTGGGTCCTGTTTTCTGAGTAACGGTAAGAGAATTATTATAGATGGTTGCAACACCACCACCACGATCTATCTGACGGGGCTCATGCGTACATGAATATCCTGACGGAGTAGACTCATTTAGGCCAAAGTATTCATTTGATCTAAGCCAGGTTTCAGTGCGTCGAAACTATAATCTGAGATCATTTAATTAATAATAAGTGCTTTTGGTGCAAGGGATCTAATGTTGAGAAGCCCAAACTTGTTTTTCTTTACCTATGTGGCCTTTTTCAGGTTTAATTGTGATAAGATTATTTTGAGAGTTATTAACAAATTTATCTTTTAATCTCACTAATCGGGGAACAGACACAGTTTCTATATGACGAGCTATGTGTGAACTTGTATTAGTCTGGCGAGTTGAACAGTAGCTATTATAGATATAATCTGAGGAATGACTTACCAGTCAGATGGTGCGCAGTGTCCTGGGGACTGCTGCTCCAGCTCTGCTTGGGTTCAGGCCATTGTAGACAGTAGAGCCTAGGACGCTCCCAGAAAACATTCCAATTATCAACAAATGGTATATTCTGTTCTTGACACCAAGACTGTAACCATTCATTAAATGCAGATAGCCTACTGAACCTTTCGATTCCTCGCTGGAACGTGGGAAGTGGTCCTGACACAATGATCCTCGTCGGGGGCGATGTGGTGCGAACCTTCTCCACCAGGTTCCTAAAGTCCTTCTTCAGGATCTCCGTCTGCCTCAGCCTGATGTCGTTCGTGCCAGCATGGAGAACCACAGCTCTGATGTTCTTGGTGAGGATCGCGGGTACCTGTGCAGCGACATCAAGAACATGAGCACCAGGAAAACAACGAGTGTGCACCTTACCTTTAGCCGCAGTAGCACGGACATGCTGGACGATGGAGTCTGCGATGATCACCGCGTCGCGCACCGTCTCGTGAAGCGGTTGCAGGTTGAGATCTTGAAGACGGGTGGCAGCGGAGGGGGAGAGGTCCTCAGCAAGGCGCGTGTCTTCCGCTGCTGCTGCATCTGAGTGAACGAAACCTGGGCGGGCTGCCTCCTAGCTGCGCTGGGCCTGGGCAGAGAAACATGCAGTGTTGAGGTAGTGGGAGTGATGATATCACGCCGCGGATTTACCTGGGACAGGTGCGCGTCAGCCCAGGATGATTCCAGCGCGGCTCTCCGCTGTCACAGCTGGGCTAGCTTCACCTGAAGGTCGCGGATCTGCTTCTCCATGGCCTCCAGCTCCTCCACATCCACTGAGTGCAGCTCAAAGGAATCCTCACCTGCACTCAAAGGCAAACCCACAACCGACATAGTGTTAAAATGAAGTAGGATAACAGAGATAATTGGTGAAAAATGTAAAATCTAAACAGAATCAAGATAGCCGGGCTAGTGGGTTAGCGTGCTAATAGCCAGGCTAATGGGTTAGCATGCTAGTTGGCTAACCAGCTGTAAGCAGGTGTTCAGGAAAACAAATAAAACTAGTGATTTAAAAAGCGTTTGGAATGAGAATGTTATGTGACACTATCAGCTAATGAAGATGTTATAAAAAGTTATGATCTAGAATAGAAATCTAGAAAACTGGACAAGTGAAATTGTAGGTCAGCTTGACAGAGCTCAGAAAAACATGTCTGCACTCTCTCAGAGTAAAACACACACACTTCAGGGAGCAGAAGCGCTTTCCTGATCGCAACAGAGAGAACAGTCCATTGTCGAGGTGGCTGAGGTCCTTCACTATCTTCCTGGACTTGGTCCAGCACTGCTTGTTGTAGATTGAGTGCAGGTCAGGGAGCTTGGTACGGCTGATGCGCTCAGCTGAATGCACAACCCTCTGAAGAGCTCACCTGTCCTGCATGGTGCTGTTCCCGAACCAGGTTGTGATGTTTCCCGTCAGGATGCTCTCTATGGTGCAGGAGTAAAAGTTCTTAAGTACCTTTGCGGGCAGTCTAAAGTCTCTCAAGCGCAACACCACAGTGTTGATGTGAAAGGACCATGACAGGTCCTGCGTGATGTGAACACTGAGGTATCTGAAGCTGTACACTCTCTCCACTGGGCTCTCATTGATCACAAGGGTCTGGTAGTTCCTCTCCTGCTTTGTACTGAAGTCCACTGTCAGCTTCTTAGTCTTGCTGAAGTTAAGGAGGAGGTTGTTCCTCTGGCACCAGTTCTCCAGATTCCTAATCTCCTCCAGGTAGGCTGTCTCATTGTTGTCAGAGATCAACCCGACCACAACGGTGTCGTCAGCAAACTTGAGGATGGTGGTGGACAACAGGAGGCTCAGAACACAACCCTGGGGGGCTCTAGTGCTGAGGGTTAGAGAGGTTGAGACATGTCTTCCCATCCTTACTGCCTGTGGTCTGCCAGTTAGGAAATTGGAGATCCACTGACACAGAGATGAGTCCCAGGTGCTCCAGATTGGTGGTGAGTGTGGAGGAAATTATAGTGTTAACTGCTGAACTGTAGTCGACAAAATGCATTTTAACATAATTTCCCTTTCTAGTATCCAGGTGAGTGAGTGTTCTGTGAAGGAGGTGAGAAATGGCATCATCTGTTGAGCGATTCGGGCAGTAAGCAAACTGTAGTGGATCCAATGTATCAGGTAGTGAAGAGATGATGAAGTCTCCGACCAACTGCTCAAAGCACTTCATCATTTTCGTTTTTGTTTTTTAAGTTAACTTCCAGTAACTTTAAACCAGTAAATTCTTCACAATGGAGTACATTAGGTATGATAGAGATACTCTTATTTCTATTGGTATACAACATACTCACAATTCAACATTTTTAACCCCGGATCCAAGCTGGCCAGTTGAGGTCCTGAGGGAAAACAAAGGGGGAAACAAGCCGGCGTCAGGAACAGGCTGAGAGCCCATGCACACCACACACCTCAGCCTAGCATCCTGCTCGCCAACATCTGGTCACTGGAAAACAAGCTTGATGACCTTAGGGCCAGGGTAAAGTTCCAGAGAGACATTAGGGACTGCAATCTTCTCTGCTTCACCGAGACATGGCTGAACCCAGTGGTGCTGGACCACGCCATCCAGCTGGCTGAGTTCTTCCACATGGACAGAACACTGGAATCTGGGGAGTCAAGGGGAGGCGGCATGTGTTTAATGGTGAACAGTAGCTGGTGCAACAGCACAAGGCTCTCATCCCCCGTTTGAGAAATCCGACCATCTTCCTCACGCCAAAATATAAACAAAGGCTCAAGCAGGAAGTTCCGGCTCAGAGGGAGGTTGCATGCTGGACGGACCAATCAGTGGCCACTCTACAGGATGCACTCGATGACGCAGACTGGGACATGTTCTGGCACAGTTCTGATGACATCAACTTGTTTACGGAAGAGGTTGTGGGATTCATCGGGAAACTAGCGGATGATACTGTGCAAAAAACGACCATCAGAATGTTTCCCAATCAGAAGCTGTGGGTGGATAAGACCATCCACGATTCTCTGAGATCTTGCACCGCTGCCTACAATGCGGGACTTGAGTCGGGTGACATAGACTTGTACAAGCCTGTGTTATACAATGTGAAGTGTCGGAACTCAGAGCCCCCTCCGAGTGGACATATCACAGGGTGGAATTTTTGTTTGTATCTATTTCTCTTAGCTTTCCCAATGACCTCCACAAGCTATAAAACTTAGCCGAAATAAAAGAGATCTCAGTCAACAGATGAGAAGAAGCGGGTTTCTTTATTCAGCCATGCAGTCAACAACATGCATATCTGAAGAGAGCAGCTGGTCTGAAAAACCCCGAAAAAGTCCCCTCTACTTATACCCCAGGCGCCCCGGGGCGCCTCCTTTTCTCTAATTTAAATATTTCCAGCAATTTCCCATTATATTCAGTGTATGGCTACTTTAGTCCCTCCTTCCTTAGTTTACATACGTTTCCCAGTTCCCATTATTTTCGCATTTGTCCCAATACCGCCCCTAAATTGATACCATCCTCCCCTCGATGACATCAATTTTCCTCCTCTCCAGTTCCCCTTATTTTTAGGCTAAGTCAACAATTTTTAGAAAAAATTGGCGCTTACTTATAGGCGCCACTTCCTTATTGACTTCATTTGACCGTCACCTCTCAAAGGTGCTTCCCTCGGCTCATCCTGACCTCGCGCGTTGCCCTCCACAACAATGTGTAAGTACCTTGCTCTCTTCCTCTATGTCATGATGACTTTTCCCTCTACTTACTTGATCTAAGTTTTATTTACTATATTTAAAATAAGCTGTGCCATTAAGCTCCCTCATATCCTTTTCTCTTTTCATCACTGTTGATTGCTAGTATTCCAATGCTATTGTCTCCTCTACCCGCCTATCACTATCATGTCACAGTGACCTGGCCTACTTCCCACACTGTGTTCCTTTTGCCTTAGTACACACTCTCTTTTGCTGATTACATAGTCACGCAATATGCACTTCACTCATCTTCACTCATCTCTCCCCATTTCCCATTTTTCCTTCTAGCTCAGTCAGCCCGCCGCGCTATCTTCCGGAGAGGTCTCAGGGGTGCTCTGCAATGCTATCGCCAGTATCAGCTATCCTGTCTGGCCATCGAACTTACTGGTTTCCTGGAACACCTATCTGAATCCTCTATTCCTGAGTCTTCCTACCTCGCTCACCATATCGTGAGGGATACCGTCTGTCTTGATCAGAGCACCCAATTTCACCCCACAACCTGTGATCAGTCTACTCAGACCTTCTACTGGCACTGGACACGCACCACCTCTCAAGGCGTCCAGACTGAGGATTTCCCTGTTGAGATCTCCTCTAATGATTCTTCCTCTGACTCTTCTTCATCTCCTAATTCCCCTGACATTCCCCAACTTTCTCCTGAATTTGTGCCTATGCCTTACAGTGTTCATGATATTCCTCAGTCTTCTCCTGACTATTCGCCCCCAACTTCTCCCACTGATTATTCTCCAACTTCTCCTCAGGATCCCGAGATTCCGTCTTCTACAACTGACCCTCCGGTCCCACTGATCCCATTGGATAGGCTGGCTGACTGAGTTGTAACTCCTAATGTTCCAATAAATCTCTCCTCTTTTCTGTTTCTTCAGTCCCAGTGTGGTTATTACGCTAGCATGCTGCCATTAATAATTCTGCATGATTATTATAAAGACTATGATTGCCATAAAGGCTATATCTGATTATTATAGCTATTATTAATCAAAGTTAACTACTTAATCAATGGCTAAATAATTCTTGACAGATACACACTACTCTTAGGCAGAATATTGCTAAGTCAGAGCTTAGAACATTGAGTACATTATTTCTTAAGCTACTTTTAAAGCTAGGTATATAATTCAAAGCTGGGTATATTATTTTTCTCCGACAGCAGAAATTGGTGAAGGAGGCGAAGCAGCACTATGGGAGGAAACTAGTGTTACAGCTCCAACAGAGTGACTCTCGGAGCCTGTGGCAGGGACTAAAGATAATAACTGACTATAAAGCACCAATATCCGGTATGACTAATGTGGATGGGTCTCTGGCAGACGAGCTGAATACCTTCTACGCTCGCTTCAAGGCTGCAGCTAACGATGCTAATGCTAAAGCTAATGCTAATTGCTGCAGACAGGAAGAGAATACCAACACCGGAAATGCGTTCATCATCTCCGAGCATGACATGAGGAGAGCCTTCAGGAGAGTGAACACCAGGAAAGCAGCAGGACCAGACAGAATCTCAGGTTGAGTCCTCAGAGCCCAGCTTGCACCAGGGTTCACAGAAATATTCAACCTCTCCTTAACACAGTCAGCAATCCCCACATGCTTCAAAGAGTCCATCATGTTCCAGGCCCAAAGAAACCCCATCCTGCTTCCCTCAACGACTACCGCCTTGTAGCCCTGACATGTAGCTATTAAGCAAGATGATTCTGCTTGTGAGCAGATATAATATAAGTACATACATGCAATGACTCGTTTCATATTTTACAATAAGTAGATATGATTAACTGCAGAGAAATTATACAATAACTATTAAACTTTTATATTATTCCATTAGAGTGTATGAACACTTGTATTGTAGAGAGCAGGGCACGTTGTGAGTATATAGATACACACACACACACAATCAGACAGTATAGTCACATGCTGTTACATTGGTAACTTTAAGATAAAATACTCAGAATGTGTATTAGGTGAGGAGGAGAGAGGGACTGAGGATCTTAATGATAATGTCATTATTTTATACACTGAACAAAATGATAAACGCAACACTTTTGTTTTTGCCCCATTTTTCATGAGCTGAACTCAAAGATCTAAGACTTCTTCTATGTACACAAAAGGCCTATTTTTCTCAAATATTGTTCACAAATCTGTTTAAATCTGTGTTAGTGAGCACTTCTCCTTTGCCGAGATAATCCATCCACCTCACAGGTGTGGCATATCAAGATGCTGATTAGACAGCATGATTATTGCACAGGTGTGCCTTAGGCTGGACACAATAAAAGGTCACTCTAAAATGTGCAGTTTTATCACACAGCACAATGCCACAGATGTCGCAAGTTTTGCGGGAGCGTGCAATTGTCATGATGACTGCAGGAATGTCCACCAGCGCTGCTGCCCGTGAATTGAATGTTCATTTCTCTACCATAAGCCATCTCCAAAGGCATTTCAGAGAATTTGGCAGTACATCCAACCGGCCTCACAACTGCAGACCACGTGTAACCACACCAGCCCAGGACCTCCACATCCAGCATCTTCACCTCCAAGATGGTCTGAGACCAGCCACCTGGACAGCTGCTGCAACAATCGGTTTGCATAACTAAAGAATTTCTGCACAAACTGTCAGAAACCGTCTCAGGGAAGCTCATCTGCATGCTCGTCATCCTCATCGGGGTCTTGACCTGACTGCAGTTCGTCATCATAACTGACTCGAGTGGGCAAATGCTCACATTCGATGGAGTCTGGCACTTTGGAGAGGTGTTCTCTTCACGGATGAATCCCGGTTTTCACTGTACAGGGCAGATGGCAGACAGCGTGTATGGTGTCGTGTGGGTGAGCGGTTTGCTGATGTCAACGTTGTGGATGGAGTGGCCCATGGTGGCAGTGGGGTTATGGTATGGGCAGGCGTATGTTATGGACAATGAACACAGGTGCATTTTATTGATGGCATTTTGAATGCACAGAGATACCGTGACGAGATTGTGTCATTGTGTCAGTCCCGTTGTGTCATTCATCCATGACCATCACCTCATGTTGCAGCATGATAATGCACGGCCACATGTTGCAAGGATCTGTACACAATTCCTGGAAGCTGAAAACATCCCAGTTCTTGCATGGCCAGCATACTCACCGGACATGTCACCCATTGAGCATGTTTGGGATGCTCTGGATTGGCGTATACGACAGCGTGTTCCAGTTCCTGCCAATATCCAGCAACTTCACACAGCCATTGAAGAGGAGTGGACCAACATTCCACAGGCCACAATCAACAACCTGATCAACTCTATGCGAAGGGGATGTGTTGCACTGCGTGAGGCAAATGGTGGTCACACCAGATACTGACTAGCCCCCCCCCCCCTACCCCCCCACCCCCGACCCCCCTGACCCCCCCTAATACAGTAAAACTGTAGATTTTAGAGTGGCCTTTTATTGTGGCCAGCCTAAGGCACACCTGTGCAATAATCATGCTGTCTAATCAGCATCTTGATATGCCACGCCTGTGAGGTGGATAGATTATCTCGGCAAAGGAGAAGTGCTCACTAACACAGATTTAAACAGATTTGTGAACAATATTTGAGAGAAATAGGCCTTTTGTGTACATAGAAGAAGTCTTAGGTCTTTGAGTTCAGCTCATGAAAAATGGGGCAAAAACAAGTGTTGCGTTTATCATTTTGTTCAGTGTATAAAAGATCTCAGCATGCATGTGTAACTATACTTTATTACAGGAAATAAATATTAATTAACTGTAATCAATAACAGACTTTTAGAAAAAAAAAAGACAGGAAGATTTGCAAAGCATTTTAATATGAAGATATATAAAAGAATTTTAAAGATTTAATTCATTTTAAAGATTTTTAAGAACTGAGCAAAAACCACTACAGTGTGCTATTGATCTGAAGCTTGAGAACTCGTCTCTGAAACAGTGGGCTCTGTGAAGACAAAAGAAGATGTTCAGTTATCTGGAATTTATCTGTTATAGAAATAATCTGCTGAGTATTTGGTTAAACATTGCAGATGGTTTTATTCACATGAGCTTTCCTTACCTAAAGCAATACCAGGTGAAGTTTGTTCTGCCAAAAACAAACAAACAGAGAAACATGAAACATATGAAAAAAACCAATGTCACAATCACACAGTCAAAGGTTCAGTCACCATCGAGAATCATGAACATCTCCACATAATAATCTAGTTCAAAACAAAACAGCTTGATAGGCTGTGCTGCAGTATCATTAGTGTTAGACTGTCCTGTCTTTTACATTGTACTGTTGTGTTTCTGAGTGTAGTTGCGTTGTGAGGAAGTGGAGGAAGCTTTTCAGTTATGTTCTGAGGTATGAAGTGAATACATTTTACTGTATTAAATTAAATTAAATGCTTATTTTATTCTCCCTGTACTGACCTTTAGACATCAGCATGTAATAAAGAAATCCAGCAACAGCCAAAGCGATCCCCAACACCATGAGAAAAATGCCGATGATCAGCTTGTTCTTCTGATCCACAGGAAGGGGACGTTCTGTCAAAGCAACAAGGAACACTAAAGCTTTAAAAAAAATGTAATCATTATTAGTAAAGAATAAGAGAAGGGAGCCCCGGTTCTCACCCCAGGTTTGTATGAGCGGTCGTGTTAAGCTCTCGTGCTCCACCACACAGGAGATGTTCTCCCCAGGTTTTGGGATGTAGTCTAGATAAGAGTGGATCTGATAGTACCAGTCTCCATTTGAAAGCTCCTCAGTGGAGGAAACTCCCTCAGTCACGACCTTGCCGTCTCTCATCCACGACACTTTGATTCCTTTGGGGTGATAATCATACGCACTGCACAGCAGCATGGACAAGTGGGACTGAGGCTCAGACCTCAGTGAACTCACTGTGACCTCGGGCTTCACTGAACACCAGAAAGTTTGGCAGTTAATGTAAAAAAAAAACAGTGTGAGTGTGGATTATTATGTATTATTGTATATAGCTCAGAAATATCCCTACCTGTCTTAAGGACGGCGGTAAAGTATTCATCTCTGTATTTTTTGCAGAGCTCATCAACATAGAGATACAAACTATTACTGGGATTTTTGTTCAGTTCAGCTGCCTCTTTCTCTCCGTACACGGTGAATCCTGTGTATCTATCTGTCGTGCTGTTGTACCTCAGATATTCAACCTTGTTGAAGTACCAAGAGAAAAGGAATTCAATGGTCTTCAGATCTCCAGTGTAATAACACTGCCAGTAGCCTTGTCCATAGTAACCATCCACTGAGGAAAAAAAAGGTTTAAACAAAATCATTAGACTCTCAGAGAGCTGAATCTTCTTCCTCTGTCACTCAGTGTCCAGGCCAAACATTTACTGTTAATAACCACAAAATCAAAGTCAAGACCAGTTAGTCCATTTCAAGGAGTCTGTAAATGGCCCAGATTGGGTTTCTATCATCTTAGGTGTTGAGAGCGAGCTCTGACTTGTTAATGCTTTACGTTCTAGTGCACACCCTGTGGTCATGTAGTACTAGAGCATGAGTTGGGGTCAGAGTGAGCAGCTAGCAAAATACAACAGTCTAATTATCTCAGACACCTTCTCTGTTCCACCAGATCGCTCTGAGAAACAGAGCAAGAATAAAGTTATATTTGTTTACAGAGACTACAATTTTATTGACATAAGATTACTTTAGAGAGGTCTCAGCACACGTACATACAAGAATATCCAGAGGTAATAGACACCCCTGGAAGCGTGAAACAGCTTTAATGTTCAGAGAAGGAATTTCAGGGTCTGTGTCTACTGTGATATTTATACTTTACACCGAATTCATCTGGGAAAAAGATTCAGTTCTTTACCACAGACACCGATCATGTGTTTGTTTTTAAAACCCTGATTCTGAACAAAAATGAAAGACAAATTATTGACCAACTCCAATTACATTCAGAGTTTAAATTCTGATAGATTTATTCTCACTACTTACCTGCTTTACCTGAAAATAAAGACAGCAGTATGCAGAGGAGAGTCGGAGCGCACAGACGCATTGTGTCTCATTAAACACACACACACACACACACACACACCTGAATGAGGAAGAACAACAACACAGCAGCTTGTTTTAGTCCGGTCACATGCTGGAATTTACCATCAAATGGGTTTGGCATCACAGATGAGTGTCACAGCTTAGTGGGTTTCTATGTTAAGGCTTTGTTAAGCGTTTATAGATTGTAAGAACATGTAAGGGTTCCACCACAGGGACAGCCTCAGAACCCTTATGTTTAATGGATCTTATTAAGGACACAATACAGAATACTCAACTTTTGGGGGCAAAAAGTGCTGTATAAATACTCCACACAAGCAAATTAAAGAAATTATTTATTTTTCCTAAAACAAGTTTTTTCTAAAACAATCTTTTGGTAAAGGTGTGATGATAATAATGTTCAGTTCCATCTTCTCACACTGAGGACACCTGAGAGACTTGTACACAGCTAATACACAAAGTGCAAGAGGACAAAGCTGGGGGATTATTGTTATTATTTTTCTGTTTATTTACTCATGCCATTTAAAAGCTACATGAGATATCTAAATGTTTCCTAGAAGACAATACACAGTGTGACTCCATTCAACACATCCTGTGACTCCTGAAGGAAACTGCACAGGGGCAAATACTTACACAATGAGAACTTTTAGATTTTCCATTTAATTCCATTTCAATTACATTTGTGAACTATATTTTGCGTTCCCACCACTTACTTCTTTCTATTTCAGTTCAGCACAAAAACAAGGAAATTATGTAGATTATTTATCACTGGTTAGTTACTTACCAGATTAATCTATCACCATTACAAAAATCTGGTAAATCAAGTCCTGCAACATTCACACCCACTGCTTGTTTTCCAAATAGATCTTCCTCCTCACTTCATAAAAGTTTGCCTGTTGATAACAAATCAGTGACTTCCTTCAAGAAGAGATTAATAAAAATAATAATAATAATAATAATAATAATAATAATAATAATAATAATAATAATAATAATAATGTATATCATGCATTATTTTAATCTATACATAATGACTGTGCAGCACAAGTTACCATGGCAATGTAAAGGCTTAATAAAACTCATGGGTCACTGAGTGAATGATCTGGTCATCCTGCTAAGAAGAACCTCAGACTCTGGTTGATTGAATTGATTTTCAGTTTCAGGGTGCACGGTGTATAAAAGCTTTTCACACTCCAATAATTTCCAGCACATAAAACACAAGCAGCTGAACCCAGCTCAGGTTTCAGTGAGTTTCAGATGAAGAGATGAGACTGATTGTTTAGGTCCATGTGTTTCACTCATTCTGGTCACATGGGAATATTTTAAAAAGCTTTGTGTGTCATAGTGTCAAGAAATAAAAATGTGATGCCACACAAGCTGGGGACTGAACCCGAGTCTTCTGCAGGAGAGCTCAATCACCCACAGTACAGAGTCCAGCTCCAAAATGTGGGGATTAAAACAAACAAACATTCATTTCAAAAAGTGAAAAAAGATAATGGAAAACACAGGAAAAAAAACACAACCACAAAAACAAAACACATAAGGGCATTTACAGAAAGCCTTATTAAGGGAAACAGGTGAGGGCAAAACACAGAAACAAAACAGTGGAATAGGTGGGACAAAAAATTCCTGGGAAAAACATAAATGAGAACACAGAAAATGAGTCCTGCAAGAAGGCCCTCTGGTGTTCAAGGGAAGTGTCTGAGCAGTTCCTGACACTTACTGAAGGATTCATAGAAGAATAAATAGGGTTAAATAATATATATTTAAATTTTAAAATTAAATTATTGTTATTCTGAATTGTTATACTCAAGTTAAGATGCTTTGTGACAATGTCCATTAAACACAATATGCAAATAAAATAGAATAAAATTGTGTAGCCACTACCAACTCCACCTCCATCATTAAGTTTGCTGACAACACTGTTGTGGTAGACCTGATCACTGACAATCTACCATCTAGACAGTCTACCTAGAGGAGATTACACAACCTGGAGAACTTGTGCCGAGAGAACAATCTCCCTCTGAATATCTGCAAAACAAAGGAGCTGATAGTGAGTTTTAGCACAAAGCACGAGGGGAACTACCAGCTCCCCATCTTGAACCCCAGTGAAGAGAGTGGAGAGCTTCCATTACCTTGGTGTCCACATCTTGCAGGACCTGACACCGTGGTGAGGAAAGCCTGACAGCCTCTATAGCATCTTAGACACCTGAAAGACTTCAGACTGCCCTCAAAGGTGCTTAGGAACTTCTACACCTGCACCTTAGAGATCACCCTGATGAGAAACATCACAACCTGGTTTGGGAACAGCACCAAGCAGGACAGATGAGATCTACAGAGAGTGGAACAGCTGAGCATATCATCCGCACTGAGCCTCCTGACCTGCCATTGACCTACAGCAAGTGGTGTTGGACCAAGGCCAGGAAGACAGTGAAGGACCTCAGCCATCTGAACAGGAAATTCTTCACAAGCACAAACACAGGGAGAATGAGGAGGAGCTTCTTCCTGCAGGCCATTTGGGCCTCAACCAGTTGGACACCAAGAACTTAGAAACAATTGGACTTTATACACACACACACACTCACACAACCAACCAAAGACTGGATAATCATGATAATGCACATTCTACACATTGTTGCACTCAGCTCATTTGTACAAACCCTATTTTGCACCCATACTGTAATATAACTCCTCTGTCTACTTTTATTTGTGGTGTGGTGTCCCTAGGACACAGGACTTGCAGTCTGTAGTGTTGCAAATAAGCTGAAGATAGATGTAAACATGAACATAAACATGAAGATAAATGTAAACATTCAAATGTAAACATTCAAAAAGTTAGATGCAAAGAGAACAGCATGTATAATAGCAGTAGTGCAATAAGACTGTAAGGTGTAAAGTGCAAACAGTGTCAGAGTGAATAGTTTACACATGTAATGCTGAAACATGTAATGTTTGAACAAGTGTTTGTAAACAGATCATTGTGTATAGAATTTTTGTCAACAGTATAAAGTGTCTAATGTGCATTGAATAGTGGGTGAGCTGTAGTTTCAGAGTTCAGGAGTAGGTATGGGAGGAGGGACATGATGGACAGAGTTCAGCATTCTGACAGCCTGATGGATGAAGCTGTTTGAAAGTCTTGTGGAGCGAGCCCGGAGGCTCCGGTACCTTCTCCCTGAAGACAGGAGGCTGAAGTAGAGGTTTGATGGGTGTGAACCATCTGCTGCGATGCTGAAGGCTCTGCCAGTGAGGCGGGTATGGAAGATATCCACAAGGGAGGGTAGAGGGACACCGTTGATCTTGCCGGCTGCTTTCATGATGCGTTGCAGAGTCTTTCAACAGGAGGCAGTGGATCCTCCATACCACACAATGATGCAGCTGGTGAGAATGCTCTCAATGGTGCCCCGGTAGAAGGAGCACATGATAGGAGGCGGGACTCATGCTTTCCTCAGTTTGCAAAGTAAAAGCATGACTGAGCTTTCTTGGCCAGCGATGTGGTGTTCTGTGGCTGAGAGGTCCTCAGAGATATGCACCCCTAGGAACCTGGTGCTGTTCACCCTCTCCACTGCAGCACTGTTGATGGTTAGTGGGGAGTGCTGTGGTGGTCCTTTCCTGAAGTCAATGACAAATTCTTTGGTCTTCCCCATGTTGAGGAAGAGATTGTTGTCGGTACACCACTGGACCAGTCGGCTCACCTCGCTCCTGTAGTTGGCCTCGTTGTTGTTGGTGATGAGGCCCACTACGTCTGCAAACTTGATGATGTGGTTGGTACTATAACTGGGTACACAATCATGGGTCAACAGGGTGAAGAGCAGCAGGCTGAGCATGCAACCTTGTGGTGATCCTGTGCTCAGTGTGATGGTCTTAGATGTTTTTCCACCGACTCGTACATTCTGTGGTCTCTCTGACAGGAAGTCCAGAACCCAGTCACAGGGAGGGGAGTCACATACACATGCACACAAACACTCACATACACATGCACACAAACACACACATGGTACACACACTCCAGTAGAATACATTATAATATGTTTCATGTTTCTGCTGGGATATGGCTGTCATCTTTCCATTTTTTTTACTTAACAGTTAAATTTGATGTGGTGGAGACCAATATTTATATTTTTAAAAATATATTATATATTTATTTCATATTTATGAAATTGTATTAATATACATATATTTGGGTTATAATTCATTTTTTTTTTTTTTTTTTTACAAAATATATATCTCATTTCTCATGATGGATTTTCATGTTTCAGTTGTTGTGCTCAGTTAAAAATCTCCATAGGATCCTATAGGCCCCTCTAATGGCTCTAACCATAAAATGCAATTTATGTCATTTTCCCCACCAGATGGTATGAGAGACACTCAGTGACTCAATTCCAAGGCTGACTCAGCATAACTCAGCTATATTACTAAATACTTCACAGCCTTGAGCAAGACGGCTTGTTGGACTTGTCAGATTCCCTTCATGTGTTTTGTACACATTATGTGATCCTCTGAAGCATGACCTCTACACTTTTTCTGAAGGCTGGGACAATCATCCGTTACAGTCTGAAAATGGACTACCTGTCTAAGTGAGGCCAAGTCTAAAGCGTCAGAAACTTCTCTGACTCCATGGGCCCAAAGTGGGCTTCCAGCAACCCGTCCAGGACCAGTGGGTGCCTACCTAAGGAGGCACCAAGGACAAAGGCGTGGTTTGTAGCAATGGCAGCCATGTACACCTTTAAAGTAAGGGGGGGGGCTGAGAAAGGCGAGACTGTAGGAATTCCAGCACTGTACCGATCGAGCAGTGCACTGGGTCCTGCTTGCTCTGATCACACCAGAGACTAAAAAGCCTCCACTTTAGAGCATACAGCATCCTAGTGGAGGGAGTCCTACCAGTTAGCAGAGTCTCCACAACCTCTGATGAGAGACCAAGCGGCGAGACTCCGACCAGGGGTAGGGCAGTGGTCACACTGGAAACTGGCAAACACTGGGAGCTCAGAAGTGGGATGTATAGCTCACAGAGAAAGACAGAGAGAGAAAGAGAAAGATATTAAGTATGATTCTGATCATGTGATGTTTAAGACAACGTAAATTATGTGTAAAGTGCAGGCAGGGACTCCGGCAAGACTAGCTATGACAGCATAACTAAAAGGGAGAGCCAGAAGGTCACAGACATGAAGGCTTCCCGGGACATAAATCATCCAACCACTTCACAGTCAGTGACCTGAGTGACCATGTGAGGGTGGTAAGATAACAGCATCCAAACATCCCAGTCACCAAACACTCTATGACCATGAACCTTCCAGATCTGCTCCTTTACCTAAGAAAACTATACATTAAAAGCTCGACTAAACAAATGTGTCTTCAGCCTAGACTTAAACATTGAGACTGTGTCTGAATCCTGAACACTAATTGGAAGGCTGTTCCATAACTTTGGGGTTTTGAGGTACTACCAAGTAACCAGCATCCTTTGATCGGAGTAGACGTGGCAGATCATAAAAGACTAAAAGATTGCTCAAGTACTGTGGCGCGAGACCATTTAGTGCTTTATAGGTCAGTAACAGGATTTTATAATGTGAAATTTGACTGGGAGCCAATGTAGTGTGGATAAAATAGGAGTGATGTGTTCATATCTTCTGGTTCTAGTTAGGACTCTAGCTGCTGCATTCTGGACTAACTGGAGCTTGTTCCTGCTCCTACTGGAACATCCAGACAGTAAGACATTACAATAATCCAACCTAGAGGTAACAAAAGCATGAACTAGTTTTTCTGCATCATGAAGTCACATCATATTTCTTATCTTAGCAATATTCCTAAGATGGAAGAAGGCTACCCGAGTGATATTATCTACATGAGCTTCAAACCAAAGACCAGAATCAATAATCACACTAAGATCTTTTACTGCTGGACAAGATGAAACCGAAAGACCATCCACCGTTACTCTGCAATCAGAAAGCTCACTTCTAGCTGCATGTGGTCCTAGTACTAGCACCTCTGTCTTGTCCGAATTAAGCAGGAGGAAGTTAGTGGCCATCCAATGTCTTATGTCCTTTACACATTCTTCTATCTTAATAAGCTGGTGTCTCTCATCTGATTTAGCTGAAACATATAGCTGTGTGTCATCGGCATAACAGTGGAAGCTAATACCATGTTTATGAATAATTGTACCAAGGGGTAGCATATATAGGGAGAAAAGCAGTGGGCCTAAGACTTAAACTTGTGGAACACCGAACATAACCTTGGTATGCATGGAGAAGTCACCATCTAGATCTACAAACTGATAACGGTCAGTCAAATAAGACCTGAGCCAGGAGAGGGCTGTTCCTTTAACACCAACAACATGTTCTAGTCTATCAAGTAGAACAATGTGGTCAATGGTGTCAAAAGCTGCACTAAGATCCAGTAACACCAGTAAAGAGACACAACCCTGATCAGAAGCCAGTAACAGGTCATTTACCACTTTAACCAGTGCTGTCTCTGTGCTATGATGAGGTCTAAATCCTGACTGATACATTTCATAAATGTTATTTCTATGCAGGTCTGAACATAACTGCTGTGCTACAGCCTTTTCTAGGATCTTGGAGATAAAGGGCAGGTTTGATATCGGTCTATAGTTAGACAGCTGACAGGGGTCGAGGTCCGGTTTTCTAATCAGGGGTTTGATAACTGCTATCTTAAAAGATTTAGGCACATAGCCAGTGCTAAGATTCAAAGATTCAAAGAACTTTATTAATCCCAGGGGGAAATTCCTTTGCCATGTTACAGTTGCTCTAATGAAAATAAAAATATAAGAGAAAAAGAAAGAAATATAAAAATATGAAAATAAAATATAAGAGAAAAAGAAAGAAATATATACACTGTTTTATAAACTGTAAAAAAGAATAAATAAATACAAATAATGTACAAATACTACACAAATACTGTACAAATACTACACAAATACTGTACAAATACTACTGTAGAGCTGTAATATTGCACACAAGGATTGTAATTAGGTGATAATTAATTCAGAATTAATAGGGAAGAATTAATGATTTTTAGAAGGGGTTCAGTAGCTACTGGTAATATCTGTTTAAGGAAAGATGTGGGTAAAGGATCTAGAATGCAGGTTGAAAGTTTTGAAGATAAAATTAGTGAAATTAGATCAGGCTCTTGAAGTGGAGTGAAGCATTCTAAATTCTGATCAGAAATAGTTATATTATCTAAAGGATTATCTATCAAATAATTTGGTTTTAAGTTAATAGCCTGAATTTGTCCATTGTCTCCCTTCTTCTACCCATCCCGAGGCATACAGAGACTGTGCCGGCTCCAGTGGCATCCGGAGATGGACCAGCTCCAGCCGGGTTCTGCTTTGTGAGGATTGGGGTATTCAAAGCAGCGCTGTTGATGACAACAATCTCCTTATTGATTACATAACATTCTACACATGCTGTATCTGCATCACCCAATTGTCACCCAAATGAGGATGGGTTCCCTTTTGATTCTGGTTCCTCTCAAGGTTTCTTCCTCATAATATCTAAGGGAGTATTTCCCTCATCTCATTTCCAAAACATCTAGGACTGTCTGTCTGTCTGTCTGTTTGTTGTTTCCTTTTGTTGTTTCTCATGTAAAGCTGCTTTGAGACAATGCTCTTTGTTAAAAAGCGCTATACAAAAAAAAATTGAAAAAAAATTGAAAAATTTTTTTTGCCTTATATTGTCAATTTTTTTCATTCATGAAAAAATCCATGAAGTCATTGCTGCTACATATAGATGGTGTGTGCTTTTCTACAGTAGTTGTACTCCTGGTTAGTTTTGCTACAGTACTAAATAAAAATTTAGGATTGTTATCTTATCTTCGATTGAATTTTTGTATCTCAGAAGGCTTTCCTTCCACACTAACTGAAATACTGCCAATTTAGTTTGACGCCATTTACGCTCTAGTTTCCTAGCTGATTGTTTTAAAGCTCGTGTGTGGTCATTGTACCAGGGTGCTAGTTTCTTCTCTAATTATTTTCCTTTTAAGTGGAGCTACAGTGTCTAGGGTGTTGCGAAACATTGACTCCAGATAATCAGTCGCCTGGTCAAGTTCTGTAGGGTCAGATGGCAAACCAATCATGCATGATAATTCTGGGAGACTATCGGTAAATCTCTCTGAAGTAGCAGACGTAAATATATGCTTAATACGGTGATGTGGCAAATTGCGCATCTCGTGTCTAAGACACATTTTATATGAAACAAGATAGTGATCTGAGATAGCTTCCAACTGTGGAAGAGTGACTATGTTTTCTATATTTAATCCAAATGTAAAAATGAGATCCAGAGTGTGACCTCCATTATGAGTGGGTCCTATTACATTTTGATTAACACCTAATGAATCTAAGATGGACAGACCTGCTGTTCTCAGAGGGTCTTCTGGCTTATCAAAATGAATGTTGAAGTCTCCTACTATTAATGCTTTGTCTAAAGAAACAACAAGGTTTGAAGTAAAATCTCCAGATTCACTGAGGAATTCAGAGTATGGCCCTGGGTGTTACGGGGGGAACTTTGGTACATTAGGAAGGGGGAAGTTCCGGGTCAGCCCCGTCCTCTACGAGGATGCTGAGGGGAGAGAGGACTGGTGCCCGGGGCAGATAGGGAAAGTGTGCGACTGAAGCAATGTATAGTAGAATTGTTGGGTGTATCAGTTATGAAGGATGAGAGAATAATATAATGGGATAATGAGGGTTTTAATAGAGTGCAGATAAAAAGTGGAGTCGAGTGCTTGGTGTATGAAAGGCACGTCCAGAGCAGGGTTCAAACCGAGGAGGTTGCGATCTCTAGACACGTGCCAAGCGTGTCCGGAAGAGTCGCTTGTGGAAATGCGCAAGCGAGGATCAGGAAGCTGCACCGCTACGCTGCTGAGCTTCTCGTGCGCCGCCCACTTTCGAGATTACCTCTCGGGGCGCTGAGCGCTCCAGTACGAATTACCGTATTCTGACCTTAGTGAAAACTTTGTTAAATTGCTTTTCGAAATATTACCTCTCAGAGCACCTAGCGCTCTGATACAAATACCGAGAAGAGAATAAGGGATGCTTTTAGTAATCGTAGACCTCTAGATATTACCTCTCGCCGCGCTATGCGCTTCGATACAGCATACCACCCTAATTCTAGCACAGACTATGTCCGCACGTGGAGTGAAGGAATTCTGTGGTTTAAGTAGCAACGCATGCAGGTGCCACGAGTTGCGCTAATTGCTGGTGGCCGCGGGTTTGCCTGAGAAGGCACCGGCGATGTTACACTGGGGGTCTGTAAATAACAATTAGTGGAATTGACTCTGTGAACTTATTATTTGTAGCTGCATACGTTAGGTTAATATAAAGAACTTCAAATGTGTTGAACTGATGTCTGGGTTTTTGTGTGGCGCTTAGCTTATTATCATGAATAACTGCGACACCTCCTCCCCTGCCTGTTAGACGCGGTTGATGTATATAGCTATAGCCAGGCGGACAAGCTTCATTTAATGCTACGTACTCGTTTTGTTTAATCCATGTTTCTGTTAAACAAAGAACGCTGAACTCCTGATCAGTAATCAGTTCATTAATAATAAGTGCTTTAGTTGACAGAGATCTTATATTTAACAGTCCTAGCTTCAGATCAAAGGTGCTGGCTGTGCATTCACTATCATCTAGTTTTATGTTAATCAGGTTACTAAAACAAATTTTCTGATTGTTAAAACATTTTCGTTTGGTTCAGGGAACAGACACAGTCTCAATGTTATGAACCCTGAGTGACGAATCTTTGCAGCTAGCAGACGGTGGGATTAACCTGCTTGTCTGCTCCCTGGCCCTGGATTGTCACTGATTAACTAGATCTGCTCTAAGACTACGTGCTATGCTGCAAGAAATGAGAGCAGCACCCTCCCGAGTGGGATGGACACCGTCCCGTCCTAACAGGCCAGCCTTGCCCTCAAAAGAGCTACAATTATCTATGAAGCCCACATTGTTTTCGGAACACCACCTGGACATCCAGCAGTTCAGCGACCATAACCTGCTGTAAGCTACATCGCCATGCCACATTGGGATGGGGCCAGAGCATACTACGGCATCGGACATCGCCTAATTTACACACCTCTACAACATTACTCTTAGTAATCTCAGACTGACGAAGGTGTCATCTTCAAGAACCTGTGCTTGCCTAGGACCCTAAGATTACCTGCAATGTCTGGTGCCCAGGCTCCCAGAATACACCTAACCTGTGCTGCTGGAGCCCCTAAAGGCCTAGCTAATTTCACATGCTTTATTATGGAACCAGAGCTCTTTCAGGTTTCTCAGCAGGTGCTTCAATGAGGAGAGCAAACCTGTTGGACATGTGAAGAGGAGAGGAATGGTGCTCCCGTGGGCAAGCCTTAGCGTTAGCCTTGGCTATGTGACTATGTCGCCGAGTTGTCACCCATTCGCCCCGCTGTGTCTGGATGCAAACCTCTAAAGCTAATATCTTCTCCAACAGAGAGCTAACTAGCATAAACGTATTACAAGTAAAATTAACACTAACAATGGAGGAAGAATTACTAAACATCCTGCAGCTCACACGCTATACAAACTGAATGTTAGTCATACTTTATGATTATGTAACTTAAGTGAATTTGACCTGGATATTTAAGAGCTTCGAAGTGGTTTTTCCTTCGATTGCTGTTTAAAAAACAGGAAAAAAGCTTCTCCCAAGAAAAAATGAAAGAACAATTAACTGCAATATGCAAGTAAAGATTTTGAAAACGAAACCTGACAGTGTAAAATATTCGGGCAAAAGAGAAAATTAGATGATATAAACTTAGAATAAAAAAACGCAGACACAAGCAAGAAACTCGCAGTAAGCACTTCAAACACAGGAAATCAGCAGATTATTTTTTTAATATTAAACATCAATTACTAGAAAGACGAAAAATAGGAGGCGGCTGGTTGCTGGTTGCTTTAGACTCATGTCCACCGCTCCAGCTCCTGGTGAAAGTCCCCCTCCTTGTTCGTCTGCTTTGGGAGCTGGAACAAGGGTAATCCAGTCTCCAAGCAGTGCTTGGCACACTGGGTGGTAGAGGCCATTACCCAGGCCTACGAGGCGCATGGTATTGCTTCGCCTCTAGGAGTCAGGGCTCATTCCACTAGGGGCTAGAGGTGTTCCCCGCCAGGAGATGTGTGTTGTGGCGAGCTGGTCCTCTCCACACACCTTTATCAGGTTTTATAACCTGGACCTGGACCCCACTCCTGGGTCTCAGGTCCTTCAGGGCTAATGGGTGTTCTGTTCCTGGTCTGCTCATGCTCTCTCATGGCCCCTGGGATAGACACTGACCAGTGTGTGGTGGCGTGGGTATTGATGTTCCCATAGTGTCAGTCATGATGCAGCATCAAGTTACCTCAAAAGGGAATTACAACAGGTTACGTATGTAACCCGGTTCCCTGAGAAGGGAACAAGACACTGTGTCACTGGCCACACCCCAAGCATCCTCTCGTGCTTCCTTCAGACAAAAGGCAAGCTGAATGGATGTGACGTAGATGCCCTTATATGGACATTCTGGCACATATTCCTCCGTCACGTGTCTTATCTGAGCCAATGAATTGGCGTGTGTGCACATGGAGATTCAGACATACTTTCTCAACAAAATGTTCCCATAGCATCAGTCATGACACAGCGTCTCGTTCCCTTCTCAGGGAACTGGGTTTCATAAGTTACCTGTTGTAGTTTCCAAATATAAGTGCATGTACTCGCACAATTACATTTCCTACAGCTCATTTGAAAACACTGAATGAATTTAAAAACATAATGGAAATGGCTATGAAATATGGGGAGTCATTTGATAATGTTTAAATGTATTTGATGGGGTTCTCTTTGAGTCACTGTTTATTGGCACAAGTAAAACTGTTCCTTTGACAATAATTGTCCAATTTTCATGTTAAAGAAACAATACAAAATCATTAACTATTCTGAATTTTCATTAAAAATTACTTTTCATACAATTCATTCATTGTACTGCTTTGGGGTACAGTTGCAATTTTCAAAATATGTACACATTTTGTAAAATAAATGTTTATAATGGTTTCACACAGGTGTTTGTGTATTTTAAAGAATTTCAAAATACTGAACCAAAGATATATAAATATCTATTTTTATCTATTCTGCCATAACAGTCAGATGTTGCAAGAAGATTAAAGATGGATTTTATTGTTTCCATCAGAGCTGGAGTGAGTGGGCACTCAATTTCTGGAACATGAACTCCAATACCATCTTCTGTCACACTATCAAACATCATCTAGTCTGTTCCAAACTGTTCCAAATCCTAAAATGAAATAAAAACAAATTACTTACTGCATCATTCAAAAGCACAATTTGACAATATGACTAAAGGCAAAGAAAATCAATAAAAAATAAACCTGAAAATTCTGTTCATCGTCACCAGAGGAGTTGTGCATGTGTCCCATTATCCACAACTGGTTAGGGGTGAGTCCATTTTCAGACTGTAACGGATG
This sequence comes from Hemibagrus wyckioides, assembly GCF_019097595.1. Lineage (NCBI taxonomy): Eukaryota > Metazoa > Chordata > Actinopteri > Siluriformes > Bagridae > Hemibagrus > Hemibagrus wyckioides. The sequence goes on from NC_080714.1 coordinate 741,930, forward strand.
ATTGTCCCAGCCTTCAGAAAAAGTGTAGAGGTCATGCTTCAGAGGATCACATAATGTGTACAAAACACATGAAGGGAATCTGACAAGTCTAACAAGCCATCTTGCTCAAGGCTGTGAAGTATTTAGTAATATAGCTGAGTTATGCTGAGTCAGACATCTCACCACAGGTGTTCAATTCTAGAAAACAGAAAATGTATTGATTAAAAATTATAAATTAAAAGATAATCTGACAGCCTAACTTGTTTATTACCTCTGATATCGTACGCTTTTCCTGGCAATGTACACCCTGGACAAAAAATGGAAGGGGTGGAGGGAAAGGCTAAATCTGCTTGACTGCCATAATGTTAAAAAAATACACAAAAATAAACAAGTTTACTCACCCGTTCCTCCTGAATCTATAACAGAAGTGTCCTTCCCAGGTGAAAATTACCCGAGGGCTAAAAATGTTTTTTTGGTCCAGAAATCTTGTATTGATCCATTTTTATAATTTTTTTCTAAATATTTATGTAGGTTTTTTATATTATTTTCTGGTGATTTTTATCATATTTACCTTTCATTCTGGATATTTTTAAGAAAATATAAGCAAATAAGCAGTTTTTGTACATTATTTCACCAAAAAAACAAAAAAAACAAATAAAGACACAATTTCATTCCTGTTTTATCAAAAACTAACAGCTGGAACTGAGTCACTGAGTGTTTCTGATGCCATCTGGTGGGGAAAATGACATAAAATTGCAAAACAACTGAAACATGAGAATCCATCATCTTGAAAAAAAATAAAAAAATAAAAATAAAAAATGAAAATTCTAACTGAATTATAACCTAAACATATGCATATTCATACTATTTCATAAATATGAAATAAATATACAATATATTTTTAAAAATATAAATATGATATAAACTCATTGGTCTCCACCACATCACTCAAATTTAACTATTAAGTCAAAAATAAAATGGAAAAATGACAGTCATATCCCATCCACTCTATGCATGGATTCTTTTATGCGGTTCAATTGAACTCTATGTCCATCTGCTTGCAGGCAGCCTTTTATCATCCTATATCCAGCATTTGGTAGTCTTCTTTTGATGGTCAAAATGGCATTATCCAATTCAGATATGGTGCTATACATAGTTTTTACAGATAAACCCAAGTCACACAATCGGCGGAAGATTGTTGATTGGCTTACTCCTAAAATGTTCGCAATAATAAACTGGTAAAGACATCTCAATGAGCCGGGACAGCATTTCCTCGGAAACAATAAAGTTAGGTCGACCTCATCCACCACCACATTCCCTGGTAAGAACTGGGGCCAACTCTTGGGAAAGAACTGCATGAATTTTTTGTTGTAGATCTGTGGGGGTCTCCAAAATATCATCAAAAACAGTGGAGGCTGATGACAAAATAAACACTTCTTGATTGAAAACATGCTGAAAATAGTCCAAGTCCAGCTGATGGCCATCTAAAACTGCACTTTGTCCTTACCTGAGGTGTTCTAGTAAGTCAGTCATCAGCAGTCCCTGTAAGTCAAATTACTCTGATGTTAATATTACGTAGACAAAATCCTCTCTGTTATTAGTGAAAACTAACCCTTAAACATGTCTGAATTTGAAAACAAAAAAAAAACTTCCCTGAGACAAAGAGTGAGCGCTTGGCTGCTGATTTTGCATTTTGGCAACAGTGGTTTAAAATGGTGACGGGGTGCATGCGCACTTCGTGGAATCAATTCATCTTCCCTCGGATAGTAATACCTGTGACATTGATGGCGTATTTTTGACAGTCGTTTTGCACACCACACTTTATACGGTCATAATTCACATGTTCTGCATTTAACAGAGCTGTTGTAAAAACAAACATTGTCTGTAAACTGTCATAGTCATACATTTTGGAGTTGTACTCTAACAAACACACAAAATCTTGTATCTCGTATCGTAACTAAATTACGCACGAGTAAATTAAAATTACACACAAATGTTTTGAATTACATACAATTATTTTTGACAGGATTGACTCCCGAAGCCTTTCCCATGAGTGAGTATGGCTGTAAGGCAGCAGAGGTTCAAAGTCAGAGTTTTCCTTCTCTAGATTTTCTGTCAGGGTTTACTCCCCTAGCCTTTGCCTATGATAAATGATAAATATTTGCATATGTAAACTGTACACAGAAAGGGTTATATACAGAAAAAGGTTATATACATTGGTAATAATGTGTTTAGTCAATGTGTGTGTGATCGGATGGAGGCAGAGTTCAGCAAAGAAACAGCTGTGGGGAAAAAGCTGTTCCTAAACCTTGGTCCGGAGGCTCCTGTAGCGCCTCCAAGAAGGCAGGAGGGCAAAGAGACTATTGGCAGGGTGAGAGAAGTTCTTTATGATTTTGCATGCTCTGCTGAGACAACGCTTTCTGTAAATGTCCTCGGTCTTAGGAAGTGGAACTCCTACGATGCATTGGGCAGTTTTCACCACCCTTTGCAGCGCTTTCTGGGTTGACACAGTGCAGTTCCCATACCAGACAGTGATACAGCCGGTCAGGATGTTCTCGATGGTGCAACGGTAGAAGTTCACCAGGATGTCTGAGGAGAGATGGTTCTTCCTCAGAGCCCTCAGGAAGAAGAGGTGCTAGTGAGCCTTCTTGACCAGACTGGAGCTGTTGGTAGTCCAGGAGAGATCCTCAGAGATGTGGATACCCAGGAATTTGAAGCTAGTGACATGGTCCACCATCTCTCCATTGATATGAATGGGTGTGTGTGTGTCACCTTTCTCCTTCCTGAAGTCCACTATGAGCTCCTTGGTCTTCGTAGTGTTGAGCAGCAGGTTGTTGTCAGCACACCACGCAGCTAGACGGTCTACTTCCTCTCTATAAGCTGACTCATCATTGTCTTTGATGAGTCCAATCACCGTGGTGTCATCTGCAAACTTGATAATTGTGTTGGAACTATGTACAGGCTTGCAGTCATAGGTGAAGAGAGAGTAGAGAAAGGGACTCAGCACACAGCCTTGTGGTACTCCGGTGCCAAGGATGAGGTTGGAAGAGCATTGGCGATCTATCTGAACATGCTGGGGCCTGTTGGTCAGAAAGTCCATGAGCCAGTTGCATAGTGATGCATTGATGCCCAGGTCTCCAAGTTTGCTGACTAACTTGGAAGGGATGACAGTGTTAAACACTGAACTAAAGTCCAAGAAAAGCATTCTGGCATAGGTGTCTTTACTGTCCACGTGAGAGAGGACTGAGTGCAGCGCTGTGGATACTGTGTCCTCTGTGCTCCTGTTCTGATGGTAAGCAAACTGATGAGGGTCAAGGGTGGCAGGAAGACAGGTTTTAAGGTGTGCCAGGACCAGCCGTTCTAAGCACTTAGTGATGATGGGGTGAGCGCTACTGGGCAGTAGTCATTAAGGCAGGATGCAGTGGAGTTTTTTGGTACAGACACAATGGAGGTGGTCTTAAGGCAGGTGGGCACAATAGCTTGGGCTAGAGACAGGTTGAATAAGTCCGTAATGACCCCCGCCAGCTCCCCAGCACATGCTCTGAGGAGACACCTCAGAGAGTTACTGATACTGTCAGGCCCTGCAGCTTTCCATGCATTGATCCTGCTTAGTACTGCACTGACATCATTAGTGGAGACTGTGAGAGGCTGGAAGTCTGCTGGGAGCTTGATTTTGATTGCTGGCTCCAGATTATCCCTTTCAAAGAGAGCATAGAAGTTGTTTAGCTCACTGAGAAAGGAGATATCAGTAGACAGGGGTGAAGGGTTGATGGCCCTGTAGTTGCTAATGGCCTGAATGCCCTGCCACATCTGCTGGGGATTGGAGTTGGAGAAGTGTTCTTCAATACTCAGCTTGTAGCAGTACTTGGCCATCTTAATGCCCCGCCTCAGATTGGCTCTGGCTGTACTGTATGCCTGTGCATCACCAGATCTAAAGGCAGCATTGCAGGCCTTCAGTAAGAGGTGAACCTCTTTGTTCATCCAAGGCTTCTGATTCGGGTACATGGTGATCAGTTTCTGGGTGGTGACGCTGTCTGTCATGGTGTTAATGTAATCCAGTACAGAGGAAGCGTAGCCTTCAATATCCAAGTGGGAACCACAGGTCGGCTGAGTGGCAAACATGCTCCAGTCAGTGCATTGAAACCGGTCCTGAAGTTCAGAGTCTGCCCCCACTGGCCACACTTTGTCTTTACTGTTGGCCCCACACTTTGGATGAGTGGTAAATATGTGGGGGAGAGGAACAAAGAGAGGTGATCCGATTGTCCCAGGTGGGGGAGGGGGGTAGCCTTGTAAGCTCCAGGTATGTTGGAATAAATGATGGCTGGAATAGTAAGTGCAAGAGTGTATCCACATGCCGGTGGGTCATGCACACTATAACTCTAGGGTTTCAGCCTGGGGCCTCAAGGTTACCCAGAAAGACAATGAGAATCAAGCAAACAAACCAAAAACACAAAACCACAAAAACTCAAAAAACCAAAACATGAGGCAAAAGTCAAACACAGTAATCCACTACACAAACAAGCAAGAGTAATGACTCGGTACATTGCTAAGAACTATACTTCACATCTCAACGTAACGATTACGCTGCTTAAATGTCTGAAAACCCCGGAGGTGTTCCTCGTTGGTGGTGCTAAATCTCGGGCGAGGGCTCCCTCTGGTGGCCTGACACCGGTGGTGATGTTACAGAGCCCCCCCCTCTAGGAACACTTCCAGCTGTTCTTACATTTACATTACATTTCTGGCATTTGGCAGATGATCCAGGACGACATACAAAAGTGCTTTAAGTCTCGATCATTGAAAACATTAACACTGGTTCAATAGATGACAGACTTAGGATATCATTAACCTAAAATTGGATTTTTTTTAACATATAATGATACATAAACAGGGAAAGATAAGAGCTAGTTTAAGTGCTTCAGGAAAAGGTAGGTCTTAAGATGTCGTTTGAAGACAGTCAGAGACTCTGCTGTACGGACATCTGGGGGAAGTTCATTCCACCACCTCAGTGCCAGAACAGAGAAGAGTCTAGATGAATACCTACCTTTTGCCCTGAGAGATGGTGGGACCAGTCGGGCAATGCTAGTGGATCGGAGGGAGCTAGGTGCAGTGCGAGGAGTAATAAGATCTTTGAGGTAAGATGGTGCTGGTCAATTCTTGTCCATTTGTGGGTGCAGAATGCCCTCCAGACTCTCGAAGTGAACTGGGGCCCTCGGCCCAACATAATGTCTTCTGGGAGACCATAGGTGTGGAATACCTGGTTAAACAGTACTGTGGCAGTTTCCATGGTTGTGGAACCATGGAAACTCCCATGGTTCCACTGGGAGGAATCTGGGAGGTTAGTGACAAAGTAGACCACCACGTGGGACCAGGGTGTTCCAGAACGTGTTCCGTATCAGGGCCATGGTCCGGAGGCAGGATGGGATCTGGGACAGCTGGGGAGCTTACGGGATCATGTTGGCATGATAATGCATCAGCTTTGCCATTCTTTGTTCCTGGCCAATACGTCACTTAGAACTGGAACCGCGTGAAGAGCAGTGCCCACAGGGCCTGACGTGGGAGTGTTGTGGAGATGTTTGAGGTTCCCCACATCATAGTTCACCTCCACTGGGGGTAGGCTTCCAGGACAAGGTGGCAGCGCAGGTAAGCGCATAGATAGACTTTCCCAGGATTCCCGTGGAGTTGAGACAGCACGGCTCCTATCCCACAGCTGGAGACATCCACCTTGACAATGAATGGAAGATTGGGGTCTGGGTGTCTCAGGATCAGTGCCATGGTAAAGCTCTTTTTCAGTTGCATGACGGCTACCATTGCAGTTATCTGAGTTTGCCCCATTGGAGAGAGTTTAATGGGTTGGCTATCCTGCTGTAGTTGCAGATGAACCGATGGTAGAAGTTGGCCAACCTGAGGAATCGCTGCAACTCCTTAATGGTGGTTCTGGCCAGTCCGTAACCGCCCTCACCTTGCTGGAGTCCATCTCTTCTCCCCTCTGAGAGATGATGTACCCAAGGAATGTAGTGGTGTCATTGTGAAACTCACATTTCTTGGCCTTCACATAGAGCAAAAGTGAGCACAGTTTGAACATGGAAAACGAGGCGGAGTTGATCAGGATGTTGTCGATGTAGGTGATGACACATCGGTTGATCAGGTCCTTGAAGATCTTATTGATGAATGCCTGGAAGACTGCAGGGGCATTGGTGAGTCCATAGGGTCCATGACCAGATACTCATAGTACCCCCTTGTGGTCTTCCATTTATCCCCCTATGATCCATATGAGGTTGTAGGCACTGCAAAGGTCAAGTTTGGTGAACACCCATACCTCACTTAGTTGTTTTAGGGCCACTGGGACCAGAGGTAGTGGGTAGGAGGCCCTGGCAATCAATGCATCGTTGGAGACCGCCATCCTTCTTGAACCCCTCAGCCTCTTCAATATACTCCTCCATAGCTTCGGTCTCAGGTAGAGAGAGAAAGTAGACCTTGCACTTGGGTGGCATGGCGTTGGGTAGTAAGTCAATAGCACAGTCCCAGGTGCGGTGGGGAGGGAGCTGTGTGGCCCTTTCTTTGCTGAACACCTCACGTAGTTCGTGGTATTGCCATCAGATCATGGTGTTCTTGGTGGCATTAGGACTCTCACTGGACGTGGTGAGGCAAGGGCATGAGATGATCTGGCAGTATGGTGTAAGTAAGTAAGGTTTATGGCTGCTCTGGAGTCCACTAGGGCTGAGACTATACTTTGCATATACTTAGCACTTATACTTCTTAATTGTCTGAACACTGGAAGTGTTCCTTGTTGGTGGCACTAAAACTAAGTTAAGGCCTGACGCCAGTGGTGATATTACAGGGAGGCACTGTGGGAGTCTTGACTGGCAGTGCAGTATTGTTCATCACTAATGAAGTTTGTGACTGTTAGATGCAGAATTCACTACCGCTTTTATTTTTGGAGTGTACATTCCCCCCAGCACTAATGCTAAGGAGGCTCTGTGTGAGCTCTATGGAGCTATTAGTGAGCTGCAGAATGATCAAAACAGTGCTCCAAAAATTTCATCAACATGTGGACTTTGTGATGAGAGGGGCGAACATGCTGGATCTTGTTTACACAAACATTCCCGGCACGTATCATGCGGCGCACCGCCCCCACCTTGGCTACTCAGACCACATTTCTGTTATGTTGATTCCAGCATACAGACCACTCATCAGACGCTCTAAACTGGTTCTGAAACAGGTTAAAACCTGGCCAGCAGGAGCCATCTCTGCTCTTCAGGACTGTATTGAATGCACTGACTGGAATATGTTCAGGGAGGCTGCAACCAACGGCGACTCTATCAACTTTGAGGAGTACACGGCATCAGTGACTGGCTGCAAAAGTGTGTGCTTTCCTGAAGTCAAGAGACTCCACCTTCAGAGCAGGGGACAGGGCAGCCTTAAAAACAGCAAAGGCCAAACTGTCCCGAGCCATCAGAGAGGCGAAGTGCGCATACGCCCAGAGAATCCACGGCCACTTTCAGGACAGCGGAGACTGCCGGCGCATGTGACAGGGCATTTAGGCGATCACGAACTACAAAACTTCACCTGCCTGTGACAGTGACACTTCCTTCCCAGACACATTGAACAACTTCTACGCTCAGTTCAAGGCACAGAACAATGTAACAGCAAGGAACACCATCCCTCCTCCTAACGACCAGGTGCTCTGTCTTTCCACAGCTGACATGAAGAGAACTCTATGCAGAGTTAACCCACGGAAGTTTGCTTGACCAGACAACATTCCTGGCAGAGTGCTCAGGGAGTGTGCAGAGCAGCTAGCAGATGTCTTCACAGACATCTTCAACATCTCCCTGGGCAGCTCCATTGTCCCAACATGCCTCAAGACAATGACCATCGTACCTGTGCCTAAGAAATCTATGGTTTCCTGCCACAATGACTATCGTCCCATCGCACTCACACCAATCGTGATAAAATTCTTTGAGAGGCTTGTCATGAGGCAAAAAAAAAAGTTTGCGTATCGTCCTAACTGCTCCATGGATAAAGCCATCACCACATCCCTCCATCTTGCCCTCACACACCTGGACTGTAAGGACTCATACGTACGAATGTTGTTCATAAACTTCAGTTCAGCATTCAACACAATCATCCCTCAGCAGCTGATTGAGAAGCTAAGCCTGCTGGGCCTGAACACCTCCCTTTGCAACTGGATCCTGGATTTCCTGACTAGGAGACCTCAGTCAGTCTGGATCAGGAACAGCATCTCCAGTACCACCACACTGTGCACTGGAGCTCCTCAGGGCTGTGTGCTCTGTCCACTGCTGTTCACTCTGCTGACTCACGACTGTGCAGCAATGCACACCTCTAATCATATCATCAAGTTCACCGATGACACAACTGTGGTGGGTCTCATCAGAAAGAATGATGAGTCAGCATACAGAGAGGAGGTGCAACATCTTACAGCCTGGTGTAGAACCAACAACCTGTCTCTGAACGTCGACAAGACCAAAGAGATGGTTGTTGACTTCAGGAGAGCACAGAGTGGCCGTTTTGATGGATCCTCTGTGGAAATCCTCAAGAGCACCAAATTCCTTGGTGTTCATCTGGCAGCAATCTTCACCTGGTCACTCAACACCAGCTTCATCACCAAGAAAGCCCAGCAGTGCCTATACTTCCTGAGGAGGCTGAGGAAAGCCCATCTCCCTCCCCCCATCCTGACTGTGTTCTACAGAGGGACCATGGAGAGCATCCTGAGCAGCTGCATCACTGCCTGGTTTGGGAACTGCACCGTCTCGGATCTCAAGACCCTTCAGCGGATATTGAGGACAGCTGAGAAGATCATCGGAGTCTCTTTTCCCTCTATCACAGACATTTACACCACACACTGCATCCGCAAAGCTAACAGCATTGTGGCTGACCCCACACACCCCTCACACACACTCTTACACACCCTACACACCCCTCACACACACTCTTACACACCCCACACACCCCTCACACACACTCTTACACACCCCACACACCCCTCACACACACTCTTCACCCTCCTGCCATCTGGAAAGGGGTACAGAAGCATTCGGGCCCTTACAACCAGACTGTGTAACAGTTTCTTCCCTCAAGCCATCAGGCTCCTCAACACCCAGAACTGAACTGTACAAAACTCTCTCTCTCTCTCTCACACACACACACACACACACACACAATCTCTCTCTCTCACCTGTGTGAACAAACTTATATTGTTCATTATTTATTGCACTACCTCAACTCTGTTAATATTTCATCCACTGCTGTTTATGTTTATTTCTATTTGCACTACCTCAACCACTGCTACTGCATTGTTGCAAATCTCTCTCTCTCTCTCTCTCTCTCTATATATATATATATATATATATATATATATATATATATATATATATATATATATATACACTATATTGCCAAAAGTATTCGGTCACGAATGTGGAAGTGGAAGTGTTTGGGAACGACAGCAACTCAGCCACGTAAACTGACGGAGCGGGGTCAGTGGATGCTGAGGCGCATAGTGCGAAGAGGTCACCAACTTTCTGCAGAGTCAATCGCTACAGACCTCCAAACTTCATGTGGCCTTCAGATTAGCTCAAGAACAGTGCGCAGAGAGCTTCATGGAATGGGTTTCCATGGCCGAGCAGCTGCATCCAAGCCATACATCACCAAGTGCAATGCAAAGCGTCGGATGCAGTGGTGTAAAGCACGCCGCCACTGGACTCTAGAGCAGTGGAGACGCATTCTCTGGAGTGACGAATCACGCTTCTCCATCTGGCAATCTGATGGATGAGTCTGGGTTTGGCAGTTGCCAGGAGAACGGTACTTGTCTGACTGCATTGTGCCAAGTGTAAAGTTTGGTGGAGGGGGGATTATGGTGTGGGGTTGTTTTTCAGGAGCTGGGCTTGGCCCCTTAGTTCCAGTGAAAGGAACTCTGAATGCTTCAGCATACCAAGACATTTTGGACAATTCCATGCTCCCAACTTTGTGGGAACAGTTTGGGGCTGGCCCCTTCCTCTTCCAACATGACTGTGCACCAGTGCACAAAGCAAGGTCCATAAAGACATGGATGACAGAGTCTGGTGTGGATGAACTTGACTGGCCTGCACAGAGTCCTGACCTCAACCCGATAGAACACCTTTGGGATGAATTAGAGTGGAGACTGTGAGCCAGACCTTCTCGTCCAACATCAGTGTGTGACCTCACAAATGCGCTTTCTTAAATTCCCATAAACACACTCCTAAACCTTGTGGACAGCGAATACTTTTGGCAATATAGTGTATATATATATATATATATATATATATATACACTATATTGCCAAAAGTATATATATATGTTGCAGTCATATATGTTATTAGTTACCTGTTTTTTTTTTTTTTTTACAGTTTATCAAAATTGTACATCATTTCATTCAGATGGCTGAGGTCCTTCACTGTCTTCCTGGCCTTGGTCCAGCACCACTTGCTGTAGATCAATGGCAGGTCAGGAGGCTCAGTGCAGATGATATGCTCAGCTGCTCCACTCTTTTTAGATCTCATCTGTCGTGCTTGGTGCTGTTCCAAAACCAGGTTGTGATGTTTCCCATCAGGGTGCTCTCTAAGGTGCAGGAGAAGAAGTTCCTAAGCATTTTTGAGGGCAGTCTGAGGCCTTTCAGGTGTCTAAGATGCTATAGAGGCTGTTAGGCTTTCCTCACCATGGTGTCAATGTGACAGGTCCTGCAAGATGTGGACACCAAGGTACTGGAAGCTCTCCACTCTCTTCACTGGGCTCAAGATGGGGAGCTGGTAGTTCCCCTCATGCTTTGTGCTAAAACTCTCTATCAGCTACTTTGTTTTGCAGACGTTCAGGAGGAGATTGTCCTCTCGACACTAGTTCTCCAGGTTGTGTAATCTCCCCTAGGTAGACTGTCTAACTGTTGTTGGTGATCAGGTCTACCACAACAGTGTTGTCAACAAACTTAATGATGGTGGTGGAGTTGGTAGTGGCTACACAATTTTATTCTATTTTATTTGCATATTGTGTTTAATTGACATTGTCACAAAGCATCTTAACAGGAGTATAACAATTCAGAATAACAATAATTTAATTTTAAAATTTAAATATATATTATTTAATCCTATTTATTCTTCTATGAATCCTTCAGTAAGTGTCAGGAACTGCTCAGACACTTCCCTTGAACACCAGAGTGCCTTCTAGCAGGACTCATTTTCTGTGTTCTCATTTATGTTTTTCATAAAGGTATGAAAGGGTTTTTTTCAGGTATTTTTTGCCCTGCTATGCCATTATTCTGTTCCTGCCTTTTGCCCTCACCTGTTTCTGTCAGGAGAGGCAGGTAAGGAACCAAATGTAGAACACAGTCAAAGTTCAAAACTAGAATCTTTAATAAAGGAAGGCACAGAAAATGGTTCTCAGAACCGGAAGTGGTGTCGCCAAACCCGGAAATGCTTGCCTGACAGTTTCCCTTAATAAGCCTTTCTGTAAATGCCCTTATGTGTTTTGTTTTTGTGGTTGTGTTTTTTTTCCCTGTGTTTTCCATTATCCTTTTTCACTTTTTGAAATGAATGTTTGTTTGTTTTAATCCCCACATTTTGGAGCTGGACTCTGTATTGTGGGTGATTGAGCTCTCCTGCAGAAGACTCGGGTTCAGTCCCCACCTTGTGTGGCATCACATTTTTATTTCTTGACACTATGACACACAAAGCTTTATAAAACTTTAGAAAACAAGCAGTGGATGTGAATGTTCAGGACTTGATTTACCAGATTTTTGTAATAGTGATAGATTAAATACCTAACCAGTGATAAATTATTTATATCATTTTCTTGTTTTTGTGCTGAACTGAAATAGACAGAAATAAGTGGTGGAAACGCAAAATATACACAAATTTGATTTTTGATCATGTAAGTATTTGCCCCTGTTCACTTTCCTTCAGGAGCCGCTAATTAATTGTGTAAAGTATTTATACAGCATTTTTTGCCCCCAAAAGTTGAGCATTCTGTATTGTGTCCTTAATAAGATCAATTAAACATAAGGGTTCTGAGGCTGTCCCTGTGGTGGAACCCTTACATGTTCTTACAATCTATAAACCCTTAACAAAGCCTTAACATAGAAACCCACTGAGCTGTGACACTCATCTGTGATGCCAAACCCATTTGATGGTAAATTCCAGCATGTGACCGGACTAAAACAAGCTGCTGTGTTGTTGTTCTTCCTCATTCAGGTGTGTGTGTGTGTGTGTGTGTGTGTGTGTGTGTGTGTGTGTTTAATGAGACACAATGCGTCTGTGCGCTCCGACTCTCCTCTGCATACTGCTGTCTTTATTTTCAGGTAAAGCAGGTAAGTAGTGAGAATAAATCTATCAGAACTCTGAATGTAATTGGAGTTGGTCAATAATTTTACCACAGACACATGATGCCTAACCCTAGACACCTCCCTCTTCACTCTGTGCTGTAACTCCTTGTATTCCTGTCTATTCTCTTCAGTCCTGTCCATATCCCACTTCTTCTTGGCTAACCTCTTCCTCAGAATACTATCCTGAACTTCCTCATTCCACCACCAAGTCTCCTTATCTTCTTTCCTCCTTCCAGATGACACACCCAGCACCTTTCTTCCTGTCTCCCTGATCACTTCTGCTGTAGTTTCCCAGTCATCTAGCAGCACTACCTGACCACCCAGAGCCTGCCTCAACTTCTGTCTAAATTCCACACAACATTCCTCCTTTTTCAGCTTCCACCACTTGGTTTTCTTCTCCATCTCTATCTTTGACCTCTGCTTACAGACCATCAAAGTCATCCTACACACCACCATCCTATGCTGACTGGCTACACTCTCTCCCACTACCACTTTACAGTCACTAATCTCTTTCAGATTGCCTCTTCTACATAGGATGTAGTCTACCTGTGTGCTCCTACCTCCACTCCTGTAAGTCACTCTATGCTCCTCCCTCTTCTGAAAATAAGTGTTAACCACAGCCATGTCCATCCTCTTAGCAAGGTCCACTACCATCTGTCCTTCAAGGTTCCTTTCCTTAACTCCAAATTTGCCCATCACCTCCTCATCACCTGTGTTCCCCTCACCAACATGTCCATTAAAATCTGCTCCTATCACCACTCTCTCCCCCGTGGGAATACTCTCTATCACCTCATCTAATTCACTTCAGAATCTCTCTTTCTCCTCTAACTCACAACCTACCTGTGGGGCATAACCACTAACAACATTCAACATCACCCCTTCAATCTCTAGAAGCAAACCCCAGAAGTGTTCCTCGTTGGTGGCATCAGAACTTGGGCGAGCGTAGGTACCTGCTGATTTCTTGGTTCAGGCATTCAGTTTGATGGTTGGACTGACCCCAGGTGGCCCTCCGGACTCTAGACATGAACTGTGGCCCTAGATCAGACACAATGTCCTCTGGAAGGCTGTAAGTGCGGAACATGTGATAAAATAATGTTATGGCTGTTTCCATGGCTGTGGGTAGGCCCTTGAGTGGCACCAGTCGGCACACTTTAGAGAACCTATCAATAGACACCAGGATTGTGTTGTAGCCCTCGAAGCTAGGGAGATCGGTCACAAAGTTGCCCACCATATGAGACCAGGGTTACAGGAATGGACAGGGGTTCCAGTAGGCCCAGGGGAGCTGATGACTGGTTTGTGACTGGGCCAGCGTGGGCCACCAGAACCGGTTGCCGATCAGAGTTGTGGTGCACTGAATACCAGGGTGACCAGAACTGGGCGCTTCGTGTGTACATCACATTAACCGAGGATGAAGGGCAGTGGGTACAAAGAGCTTGGAGGGGGGACGAGCTGGTGGCGGTGGTTCGTTGGTCTGGGCCTGTTGAATCTCTTCCTTGATATGCCAACGGATGGGGGCGAGTACTACGGACGGGGCTAGGATAGGCTCTGAACAGGTGGGTGCGCACACAGGGTTGTGACAACGGGACAATGTGCTGGCTTTACCATTCTTTGTACCAGGTTGGTAGGTGACTGAGAAGTTGAAGCGGGCGAAGAACAGGGCCCACCGTGCTTGACGTGAATTCAATCTGTTGGCATTCTGTAAGTAGTCCAGATTGAGGTCAGTCAACATGAGGAAAGGGTGGTGCGCCCCGTCCAGCCAGTGACACCATTTCTCTAGAGCTTCCTTTATGGAAAGTAGTTCTCTGTTCCCCATGTTGTAATTTGCTTCAGCCAGAGTCAGTTTCCGTGAGAAGTAGGCATGCGGGTAAACTTTACTGGGGTCTCCGTGGAGCTGTGACAATATGGCCCCTATCCCGCAGCTGGAGGCATCAACCTAGATGATGAAGGGCAGGCTCGAGTCCAGGTGCCTCAAGATAGGTACCATGGTGAAATTGGTTTTAAGCTGCATGAAGGTGGCTCATGCGTGGACTGGCCTGAGCTGGTCAATATGAAGGAGTTACAGTGATTTCTGGGCTTCGGCAACTTCTACTGCCGATTCATTCGAAATTACAGTAGCATCACATTTACAGTAGCAATTTATTTGGAATTACAGTAGCATCGGAATTACAGTAGCATTGCAGCCCACTGAAATCCCTCCTGCAAGATAAACCTTGACGACTGCACTGGACTGATCATGCATGAGCTACCTTCATGCAGCTTAAAACCAGCAGCAAAGAATTCTGTAATGAATCGTCAGTCGCAGGCTGAGTAGAATCCATATGCAGGCATTTATTGAAATAATCCAAATGGTTTCTTGGCTTTGCAAATTTCTACAGGTGCTTCATTCGCAATTACAGTTCCATGGCCCAATCACAGCACTATTATGTGGCCACTGCCCAGGGGGCCTTCAAGAAACTTAAGCACCAGTTCATGATGGCCCTCATTTTGCAACTTCCCTTTTGTTGTGGAAGAGCACGCATCCAACTGGCATTGGGGGTGTGCTCTCACAATGCCAGGGCACATCAGGCAAACTCTGTCTATATGCCTACTTCAAAAAACTTACCCCTGCCGAATGTAACTATGACATTGGCAACAGAGAACTGCTATCCATTAAAGAGTTGCTGGGAGAATGAAGACATTGGCTGGAGGGGGCAGACCACAAGAACATGGAGTACCCCAAGAATGCAAAAGGAGTTAACCCCTGTCAAGCCCAGTGAGCCTTCTTCTACAACAGGTTAAATTTCACAGTAACCTATCACCCAGGCATCAAGAACAGCAAGGACAATGCCCTTTCCCACAGACACAAACTCATCTACAAGCCTGTATGGCCCGAACCCAACTCCCACCCTACACTGTAGTTGCTCCAGTCCGTTGGGAGGAGCTACAATAGACCCAAGCCACCGAACCAAAAGACTGAGAGCCATGTGACTCCACTGGGTGCACACCACACTAAGCTCAGGGCACCCAAGGATTCAGTGCACCACCAGATTGGTCCAAAATGCATTTTTACCAATGTAAAAAACTATGTTGAAATGTTGAAACTTGCCCCACCTGCACTCAAGTAAGAACACCACACTGGCTCCCCAGTGACCTACTGGAAGCACTCCCCATACTTTGACACCCATGGTCCCACATAGCAGATGACTATTACCGATCTCCCAAATCTCAGGGACATGCTGCCATTCTGGTTGGCATCCTGGTCTTGAAGGCCTGCAAACTGGTGCCACTGAAGGGGCTCCCAACATCTATGGAAACTTCCAAAACACTTGTGAACCACATCTTCAGGAACTACAGCATGTCAGAGGACATGTCAGAGGACAACCTCCTTATTGATTTACATAACATTCTACACATGCTGTATCTGCATCACACAATTGTCACCCAAATGAGTATGGGTTCCCTTTTCAGTCTGGTTCCTCTCAAAGTTTCTTCCTCATACCATCTAAGGGAGTTTTTCCTTGCCGCAGTCGCCTCAGTCACCTCAGGCTTGCTCACTTGGGATAACATCTAGGACTGTTTGTCTGTTCATATGTTTGTTGTTTTCTTATGTTGTTTCTCATGTAAAGCTCCTTTGAGACAATGCTCTTTGTTAAAAGCGCTATACAAATAAAACTGAATTGAATTGACATTATATCAGATTGATGGGTCTAGTTCCTCTTGCAAGTATGGAAAGCCTTCTGTGAGAGTTTGGGGATCAACATCAGCCTCACTTTGGGGTACCACCCCCCAATGAAGCAGTCGAAGCAGGTCGAAAAAGTCAACCAGAAGAAGTCTACAGCACCTTCACCCCCCTACCAACTGGGACAGATGGTGCGGCTCTTCATGGAGAACTCAAGTTGCCTTGCAAAAAATTAGAATCCCACTACATTGGTCTCTTCAAAATAGTGAAGCAAATCAATCTTGTTATGTATCACCCACAACTATCACATCTCATAATCATTCCATATCTCCATCATGTGACTTATTTTATTTTGTTTTTTTATTTCTACACATGTGTAACTTGTAATAAAAGCATCCTGACGTAGGAAAATCTAAAAAAAAATAAATAAAAAAAAACTAAAAGCAGTCCAACAGCATTGAATTCTTATTTATTCACTACAGAGACTTTGGTGTGATTTATAGTTAACATCTGATAAAATATACACACATTAAATATAATATTGTGATACAGAAACATATAAAACATGACAACTTAACAAAAATTAGGATTGAAAAGGTGTGTCCTGTCTTTATAACCTGCTCTGAGTTTCAGAGTTTTAAATATGAAGAAAATAAATGAGGAACATTATGGGTTTGGTTTTGAAGATGGAGGTTGAATAAAGAGTCAGCAGAATCTCCAGTCACCTCACACGGTGTAAATACTCACAGAAATACTGAATAAAGGGTTAAAGCTGGTGAGCAGAATTAAACACCTCAGAGATCTACAGCATGAGTCTGCATCCAAAAACAGAGAAACTCTTCATCTGTAGAGGATCAGCAGGTTAAACAGAGCTAATTCAACACTGACTGAATGATCACATTACAGACACTAACACAAGGGCACTGAGGGAAGGGGACTAACACAAGGGCACTGAGGGAAGGCCACAAACACAAGGGCACTGAGGGAAGAGGACTAACACAAGGACACTGATGGAAGGGCACTAACACAAGGGCACTGAGGGAAGAGGACTAACACAAGGACACTGAAGGAAGGGCACTAACACAAGGGCACTGAGGGAAGGGCACTAACACAAAGGCACTTAGGGAAGGGGATTAACACAAGGGCACTTCAAGAAGGGCACTAACACAAGGGCACTGAGGGAAGGGCACTCAAACAAGGGCACTAACACAAGGACACTAACACAAGGCCACTGGGCGCAGGGGACTAACACAAGGGCACTAACACAAGGGCACTGAAGGAAGGGCACTAACACAAGGGCACTAACACAAGGGCACTGAGAAAAGGGCACTAACACAAGGGCACTGAGGGAAGGGCACTAACACAAGGGCACTGAGGGAAGGGGACTTACACAAGGGCACTAACACAAAGGCACTAACACAAGGGCACTAACACAAGGGCACTAACACAAGGGGACTAAGGGAATGGCACTAAGAAGGGCACCCAGAGAAGGGTACTAACACAAGGGCACTAACAGAAGGGCATTAACTCAAGGCCACTAACACAAGGGCACTGAGGGAAGGGCACTAACACAAGGGGACTATCTATCTTTACATCCTGCACGATAACCGCTAGATCAGATTTTGATCAGATTCAGATCAGTTTGTAAACCACCACAAACAGAACCAGATAAAATTATTATAAAAATGACGAATACTGCAACACAAAAATCCAAAAATCAAGCAGAATAAAAACTCCTGTGTTACTTTGATTAGCGCATTAGCATGAATATAGTTTATCAAGATGAATTTAATAAAAGTTTTGCTTAGCTTATTGCTCAGTTTTAGCTTCTTACATTTTGTTGGTTCACTAACTAACTTTTTTTGACCTGATTAAATTTATTAGTTTGGACAGAAATAAATTAGCATGAATTTGGCCGCAGGTCTGGACGTCTTCAGTTCAGTGAAAAAAGCGCAGATGTGAACCGGAGGTTTGACGTCTCCATTTAACCACTTACCTAGTTCTTCTCTTTCAGCAGACAGTTAACTAGCTCATTAGCAAATAGTGACTCATTAAGGCACATTAGACAGCGTTTTCAGAAACTTCTGCCAAAATTACAAGTTCACATTTAACTGTAGGTTCTCGCTGTCTTGATCTCAAAAACAACATGATATCAGAATGATACGTATCTGAAGTTGTAACTACAGCGACTATATAATCATTTAGAAGAAGTAAAAATCTAGCCTCAGTTTGGCTAGCTGTAAAGTAGCTCCTACTTTTTAGACCCCTACCCACTTGTGAAACCAAAACATTAACAGGAAAAGAAAGTGAGTCGATTCTTTTAGCACGAAGAATTTCCGTCTTTTATAAAAACACTAACATGTAACGCCGTGCTGATTGCCATGCGGTTGCCACGGCGAGGATTCAGGGGAAGAGCGCAGGAGCGTTCTGGATGCTGGGAGCCTCCACTCGATTGTCGAGTTGGTTCTGAAGCCTGGTGATGTTGGAAAGCTCCTCGAGTTCCTGGAACTGCCGGTCGGTTTTGTGGCTGACAAGTGAGCGGTAAAAATGGACGGCAAAGACAATGAAGACGAGGCCACAGGGGACAATGATGGAGGTGGAGGCATAGGCGGCGGCTTCTCCAGGGCTGATCCCGGTGGAGTTTGAGGCCGACGTGTCGGTTTGACCATCCTGGTTTTTCGGCGGCGTTTTTTGCGGGAGGAACTTGACCCAGCAGAGCAGCAGAACCTCGGCCAGGAACAGGAAGGTGCCAATGACGGTGGAGAAGGCCCAGGCCAGCTCCACGTGACGGTGCATGCGCTCGTGAGGAGACTCCTTCACCGAGTTCAGGTTGTGGACGTTACTCACGGCCTCGATGTTGGGCAGGATGCAAGTGCTGATCATCAGAGCGAAGAGGTGGACTGCAACCAACACTGTGGTGCAGGCGCTGAACGCGATCAGGAGGAGGGGTGGGTACTCGTAATCACGCTCCAACTGCACCTCCACCATTGCCACCTGCACACAACAACAACAGTGTAAACAACAACACAACATAATGTACCCTAAATAAACAACACAATGTAAACAACAACAAAACATAATGCACTCTAAATAAACAACAACACAATGTAACACATCGGCGCATCTGGCAGGGCATTCAGGTGACTACAACTACAGGGCAACATCGTCAGTCTGTGACAGTGACGCCTCCCTTCTAGACGCGCTGAATGACTTCTACACTCGGTTCGAGGCACAGAACAATGTAACGACGAGGAAGACCACCCATCCTCCTAACGACCAGGTGCTCTGTCTCACCACAGCTGACGTGAAGAGAACTCTATGCAGAGTTAACCCACGAAAGTCTGCTGGACCAGACAACATTCCTGGCAGTGTGGTCAGGGAGTGTGCAGAACAGCGAGCAGATGTCTTCACTGACATCTTCGTCATCTTGCTGAGCAGCTCCATTGTCCCAACGTGCCTCAAGACAACGACCATCGTCCCTGTGCCTAAGAAGTCTATGGTTTCCTGCCACAAAGACTATCGTCCCGTCACACTCACACCAATCATGATGAAATACTTCAAGAGGCTCATCATGAGGCACATCAAGACACAGCTACCACCCTCACTGGACCACTTGCAGTTTGCATATCATCCTAACCGCTCCATGGACAATGCCATCACCACAACCCTCCATCTGGCCCTTACCCACCTGGACTGTAAGGACTCATATGTACAAATGCTGTTCATAAACTTCAGTTCGGCATTAAACACAATCATCCCTCAATAGCTAATTGAGAATCTGAGTCTGCTGGGCCTGAACACCTCCCTTTGCAACTGGATCCTGGATTTCCTGACCAGGAGACCTCAGTAAGTCCGGATCGGGAACAGCATCTCCAGCACCACCACACTGAGCACTGGAGCTCCTCAGGGCTGTGTGCTCTGTCCACTGCTGTCCACTCTGCTGACTCATGACTGTGCAGCAATGCACAACTCCAACCACATCGTCAAGTTCACCAATGACATGACCGTGGTGGGTCTCATCAGCAAGAACGACGAGTCAGCATACAGAGAAGAGGTGCAACAACTAACACCCTGGTGTAAAGCCAACAACCTGTCTCTGAACATTAACAAGATTCAAGAGATGGTTGTTGACTTCAGGAGAGCACAGAGTGACCATTCTACACTGTTCATCAACGGATCCTCTGTGGAGATTGTCAAGAACACCAAATTTCTTTTGGCAGAGAACTTCACCTGGTCACTCAACACCAGTTCCATCACCAAGAAAGCCCATCAGCGCCTCTACTTCCTGATGAGGCTGAGGAAAGCCCATCTCCCTCCCCCCATCCTGACTGTGTTCTACAGGGGGACCATCGAGAGCCTCATGAGCAGCACCATCACTGCCTGGTTTGGGAATTGTATCGTCTCAAATCGCATGACCCTGCAGTGGATAGTGAGGACAGCTGAGAAGATCAAGTCTCTCTCCCCTCTATAACAGACATTTATAAACTTCTGTCCTAGTTCTGTGTTGTTGTTCTGTGTTTGTAATTATATGTTGTATGTTTATGTAGTGGGCAGCACGGTGGCTTAGTGGTCAGCACTGTTGCCTCACAGCAAGAAGGTCCTGGGTTGGAATCCTGGGTTCGAACAGGCAGGAGCCTTTCTGTGTGAAGTTTGCATGTTCTCCCCGTGTCTGCGTGGGTTTACTCCTGGTACTCCGGTTTCCTCCCACAGTCCAAAAACATGTACATTAGGTTGATTGGTCATTCTAAATTGCCCATAGGAGTGAGTGTGAGTGTTTGTGGTTGTCTGTCTATATGTGTGGCCCTGTGATGGACTGGCGATCTGTCCAGGGTGTACCCCTGCCTTTCGCCCAATGTTTAGGAATAAATTATTTTGTAGCAGCAGGATGTAGCAGCAGGGTCCTGGAGAAACGTGGTTTGTAACCCAGAGTGACTCTACAGCCAGCAGCAGGGGCGTCAGGGGCTAGGTCCAAAACATCAGGGGCTAATTAGGGAGAGGGGGTAAGCAGGAATAACACGTTTTGTAAGGGAATTTTTATGTAATATTGTTTAATAATAAACACAAATTAACACAAATAGTATGCAACTATAGAAAATTTCATTCAATCTTTTTTCTGACTCCTCCCATCATTGCTACTAAAAAAGGAGTTCATTAAATTCATTACATTTTCTCTCTCACACATGTATTATCTCTTTTACAGCTTGTGTGTGAAGCAGTGCTGTGTAGATACTTTATTATCATTATTATTATTATTATTATTATTATTAAACAATAATCTATATTATACTTGCACCTCTTATTTCATTCCTAATTTATGCTGCACTACTGTATGTATTATTCTATATGTAGGGTGGAATCATCAGAGTTAACTTGAGCAAAATGGTCAATCACCAGTGGTCAATCACCAGTATACTAGTATTTCTAGTGATTTCTAGAATTCCTTTATCAATAGACAGAACAGCTGAATGATGGAGTCTGTTCTGGTCCATTGTTCACCTAAGTCATGTCTGTATTTTAACTTAAATACCTCATTAGATGAATAACAGAAAGTCATGATGTTCAGACTGTAATGTCTTAGTGCTTTAACAGTTTATATTTTATTTAGATCTATCTTTAGGCTTATTTAATTTAAGGCTTTTGTACATTTTGGGTATGGAATAATATTCTAAATGGTCCTATATGTCCGGGGTTTTCAGAATCAGGGACAGTGGGCCTCCTTTTGACACAACATACATTTGTTAGCGACTTTAATCAACTGTGTTACCATTAAATATTAAAAGTTAGGCTTTTATCTCAATAATAAGACTGCAGTTTTTTTTTTACTTTTTATTGCTGTCAAGGGCTATAAGGTATTTTAGTCACATGATGTGGCGCTGTGCAGACCGATAGGTGTAGAACATTAAAGTATCGTGAGAGCGGTTCTAGAGCATATTCCAGGGCACACTTTCAAGGTATTTTGGCGTGTGTGTGTGTGAGCGCATGGAGAGAGATGTCAAAATTGCGTACAGTAAATGCCAACAGTGCTGAAATAAAACGATCAACATTTACTTAATTTCTCTACACTCCGGTCGCAAAATTCAGGATAAAACATTCGGGGCTAGATTAGCCCTAGCGACGCCCCTGGACAGCAGGTCACTAAAGTTCATCACAACTTACAGGAAGTTGAAACCACAGAGAGATGAGCAGCTTCCTGACTCCAGCCTTAAACCTTCACTGTGAGAAAACATCACGCCACTGACACACACACACACACACACACACTACTGATACACACAAACAAGTGAAACAAAGACAGACACACACACACACACAACTGATACACACAATCAAGTGAAACAAAGACAGAAACACACACACCACTGATATACACACACACACACACTACTGATACACACAAACAGGTGAAACACAGACACACACACACCACTGATACACACACACACGCACACTACTGATACACACAAACAAGTGAAACAAAGACAGACACACACACACACCACTGATACACACACACACACACTACTGATACACACAAACAGGTGAAACACAGACACACACACACCACTGATACACACACACACACACACACTACTGATACACACAAACAAGTGAAACAAAGACAGACACACACACACACCACTGATACACACACACACACACTACTGATACACACAAACAAGTGAAACACAGACAGACACACACACACACCACTGATACACACACACACACACTACTGATACACACAAACAAGTGAAACACAGACAGACACACACACACACCACTGATACACACACACACACTACTGATACATACAAACAGGTGAAACACACACATGCACACACAATACATACAGTGATACATACAGTATGTGTGTGTGTATGATGTAGAAGAGGTCCATATAAGGTGATGTGTACACAGAGAGATGAATCCCCTGCTCACACACTCCCAGGTACACAGCCATGAGGACGATGGCTCAGACATATAAGTTCTGAAGTGCCAGAACATTTCAGTACACACACACACACACATCATATTAAACTCTCTCTATAACACCAGTTTAAATTTGTTATTAGATTAGTAAATGTCTGATCTAGAATTATCAGATTCCTGAGAAAAACCAGTACATCTTAGTGGAGGTTGTGTGTGTGAAGGTTGTGTGTTAGTGGAGTGTGTGTGTGTGGAGGTTGTGTGTGAAGGTTGTGTGTTAGTGGAGGTTGTGTGTTAGTGGAGGTTGTGTGTGTGGAGGTTGTGTGTTAGTGGAGTGTGTGTGTGTGGAGGTTGTGTGTTAGTGGAGGTTGTGTGTTAGTGGAGTGTGTGTGTGTGTGTGGAAGTTGTGTGTTAGTGGAGGTTGTGTGTTAGTGGAGTGTGTGTGTGTGAAGGTTGTGTGTTAGTGGAGGTTGTGTGTTAGTGGAGTGTGTGTGTGTGGAGGTTGTGTGTTAGTGGAGTGTGTGTGTGTGTGTGTGTGTGTGTGTGTGGAAGTTGTGTGTTAGTGGAGTGTGTGTTAGTGGAGTGTGTGTGTTAGTGGAGGTTGTGTGTTAGTGGAGTGTGTGTGTGTGGAGGTTGTGTGTTAGTGGAGGTTGTGTGTTAGTGAAGTGTGTGTGTGTGTGGAGGTTGTGTATTAGTGGAGTGTGTGTGTTAGTGGAGGTTGTGTGTTAGTGGAGTGTGTGTTTGTTAGTGGAGGTTGTGTGTTAGTGGAGTGTGTGTGTGTGTGTGTGGAGGTTGTGTGTTAGTGGAGTGTGTGTGTTAGTGAAGTGTGTGTGTGTTAGTGGAGGTTGTGTGTTAGTGGAGGTTGTGTGTTAGTGGAGTGTGTGTGTTAGTGGAGTGTGTGTGTTAGTGGGAGTGTGTGTTAGTGGAGTGTGTGTGTTACTGGAGTGTGTGTGTTACTGGAGGTTGTGTGTCTTAGTGGCATGTGTGTGTGTGTGGAGGTTGTGTGTTAGTGGAGTGTGTGTGTGTGGAGGTTGTGTGTTAGTGGAGTGTGTGTGTTAGTGGAGGTTGTGTGTTAGTGGGAGTGTGTGTTAGTGGAGTGTGTGTGTGTGGAGGTTGTGTGTTAGTGGAGGTTGTGTGTTAGTGGAGTGTGTGTGTGTTAGTGGAGGTTGTGTGTTAGTGGAGTGTGTGTGTTAGTGGAGTGCGTGTGTTAGTGGAGTGTGTGTGTTAGTGGAGGTTGTGTGTTAGTGGACTGTGTGTGTGTGTTAGTGGAGGTTGTGTGTTAGTGGAGGTTGTGTGTTAGTGGAGTGTGTGTGTTAGTGGAGTGTGTGTTAGTGTAGGTTGTGTGTTAGTGGAGGTTGTGTGTTAGTGGAGTGTGTGTGTTAGTGGAGTGTGTGTGTTAGTGGAGGTTGTGTGTTAGTGGAGGTTGTGTGTTAGTGGAGGTTGTGTGTTAGTGGGAGTGTATGTTAGTGGAGTGTGTGTGTGGAGGTTGTGTGTTAGTGGAGGTTGTGTGTTAGAAGTGTGTGTGTGTGTGGAGGTTGTGTGTTAGTGGAGTGTGTGTGTTAGTGGAGGTTGTGTGTTAGTGGAGTGTGTGTGTTAGTGGAGTGTGTGTGTGTTAGTGGAGGTTGTGTGTTAGTGGAGTGTGTGTGTGTTAGTGGAGGTTGTGTGTTAGTGGAGGTTGTGTGTTAGTGGAGTGTGTGTGTGTTAGTGGAGGTTGTGTGTTAGTGAAGTGTGTGTGTGTGTGTGGAGGTTGTGTGTTAGTGGAGTGTGTGTGTGTGTGTGTGTGTGGAGGTTGTGTGTTAGTGGAGTGTGTGTTAGTGGAGTGTGTGTGTTAGTGGAGGTTGTGTGTTAGTGGAGTGTGTGTGTTAGTGGAGGTTGTGTGTTAGTGGAGTGTGTGTGTGTGGAGGTTGTGTGTTAGTGGAGTGTGTGTGTTAGTGGAGTGTGTGTTAGTGGAGGTTGTGTGTTAGTGGAGTGTGTGTGTTAGTGGAGGTTGTGTGTTAGTGGAGTGTGTGTGTTAGTGAAGTGTGTGTGTGTGTGTGGAGGTTGTGTGTTAGTGGAGGTTGTGTGTTAGTGGAGTGTGTGTGTTAGTGAAGTGTGTGTGTGTGTGTGGAGGTTGTGTGTTAGTGGAGTGTGTGTGTTAGTGGAGGTTGTGTGTTAGTGGAGTGTGTGTGTGTGTGTGTGTGTGTGGAGGTTGTGTGTTAGTGGAGTGTGTGTGTTAGTGGAGGTTGTGTGTTAGTGGAGTGTGTGTGTTAGTGGAGGTTGTGTGTTACTGGAGGTTGTGTGTCTTAGTGGCGTGTGAGTGTGTGTGGAGGTTGTGTGTTAGTGGAGTGTGTGTGTTAGTGGAGTGTGTGTTAGTGGAGTGTGTGTGTTAGTGGAGGTTGTGTGTTACTGGAGGTTGTGTGTCTTATTGGCGTGTGTGTGTGTGGAGGTTGTGTGTTAGTGGACTGTGTGTGTTAGTGGAGGTTGTGTGTTAGTGGGAGTGTATGTTAGTGGAGTGTGTGTGTGTGGAGGTTGTGTGTTAGTGGAGGTTGTGTGTTAGAAGTGTGTGTGTGTGTGGAGGTTGTGTGTTAGTGGAGTGTGTGTGTTAGTGGAGGTTGTGTGTTAGTGGAGTGTGTGTGTGTTAGTGGAGGTTGTGTGTTAGTGGAGTGTGTGTGTGTGGAGGTTGTGTGTTAGTGGAGTGTGTGTGTTAGTGGAGTGTGTGTGTGTTAGTGGAGGTTGTGTGTTAGTGGAGTGTGTGTTAGTGGAGGTTGTGTGTTAGTGGAGGTTGTGTGTTAGTGGAGTGTGTGTGTGTTAGTGGAGGTTGTGTGTTAGTGAAGTGTGTGTGTGTGTGTGTGGAGGTTGTGTGTTAGTGGAGTGTGTGTGTGTGTGTGTGTGTGGAGGTTGTGTGTTAGTGGAGTGTGTGTGTGTGTGTGTGTGTGTGGAGGTTGTGTGTTAGTGGAGTGTGTGTTAGTGGAGTGTGTGTGTTAGTGGAGGTTGTGTGTTAGTGGAGTGTGTGTGTTAGTGGAGGTTGTGTGTTAGTGGAGTGTGTGTGTGTGGAGGTTGTGTGTTAGTGGAGGTTGTGTGTTAGTGGAGTGTGTGTGTGTGTGTGTGTGTGGAGGTTGTGTGTTAGTGGAGTGTGTGTGTTAGTGGAGGTTGTGTGTTAGTGGAGTGTGTGTGTGTGTGTGGAGGTTGTGTGTTAGTGGAGTGTGTGTGTTAGTGGAGGTTGTGTGTTAGTGGAGTGTGTGTGTTAGTGAAGTGTGTGTGTGTGTGTGTGTGGAGGTTGTGTGTTAGTGGAGTGTGTGTGTTAGTGGAGGTTGTGTGTTAGTGGAGTGTGTGTGTGTTAGTGGAGGTTGTGTGTTAGTGGAGTGTGTGTGTGTGGAGGTTGTGGTTGTGTGTTAGTGGAGTGTGTGTGTGTGTGTGTGTGTGTGTGGAGGTTGTGTGTTAGTGGAGTGTGTGTGTTAGTGGAGGTTGTGTGTTAGTGGAGTGTGTGTGTTAGTGGAGGTTGTGTGTTACTGGAGGTTGTGTGTCTTAGTGGCGTGTGAGTGTGTGTGGAGGTTGTGTGTTAGTGGAGTGTGTGTGTTAGTGGAGTGTGTGTGTTAGTGGAGGTTGTGTGTTACTGGAGGTTGTGTGTCTTAGTGGTGTGTGAGTGTGTGTGGAGGTTGTGTGTTAGTGGAGGTTGTGTGTTAGTGGAGTGTGTGTGTTAGTGGAGTGTGTGTGTGTTAGTGGAGGTTGTGTGTTAGTGGAGTGTGTGTTAGTGGAGGTTGTGTGTTAGTGGAGGTTGTGTGTTAGTGGAGTGTGTGTGTGTTAGTGGAGGTTGTGTGTTAGTGAAGTGTGTGTGTGTGTGTGTGGAGGTTGTGTGTTAGTGGAGTGTGTGTGTGTGTGTGTGGAGGTTGTGTGTTAGTGGAGTGTGTGTGTGTGTGTGTGTGTGTGTGTGGAGGTTGTGTGTTAGTGGAGTGTGTGTTAGTGGAGTGTGTGTGTTAGTGGAGGTTGTGTGTTAGTGGAGTGTGTGTGTGTGGAGGTTGTGTGTTAGTGAAGTGTGTGTGGAGGTTGTGTGTTAGTGGAGGTTGTGTGTTAGTGAAGTGTGTGTGTGTGTGTGTGTGGAGGTTGTGTGTTAGTGGAGTGTGTGTGTTAGTGGAGGTTGTGTGTTAGTGGAGTGTGTGTGTGTGTGTGGAGGTTGTGTGTTAGTGGAGTGTGTGTGTTAGTGGAGGTTGTGTGTTAGTGGAGTGTGTGTGTTAGTGAAGTGTGTGTGTGTGTGTGTGTGGAGGTTGTGTGTTAGTGGAGTGTGTGTGTTAGTGGAGGTTGTGTGTTAGTGGAGTGTGTGTGTGTTAGTGGAGGTTGTGTGTTAGTGGAGTGTGTGTGTGTGGAGGTTGTGGTTGTGTGTTAGTGGAGTGTGTGTGTGTGTGTGTGTGTGTGTGGAGGTTGTGTGTTAGTGGAGTGTGTGTGTTAGTGGAGGTTGTGTGTTAGTGGAGTGTGTGTGTTAGTGGAGGTTGTGTGTTACTGGAGGTTGTGTGTCTTAGTGGCGTGTGAGTGTGTGTGGAGGTTGTGTGTTAGTGGAGTGTGTGTGTTAGTGGAGTGTGTGTGTTAGTGGAGGTTGTGTGTTACTGGAGGTTGTGTGTCTTAGTGGTGTGTGAGTGTGTGTGGAGGTTGTGTGTTAGTGGAGGTTGTGTGTTAGTGGAGTGTGTGTGTTAGTGGAGGTTGTGTGTTACTGGAGGTTGTGTGTCTTAGCGGCGTGTGAGTGTGTGTGGAGGTTGTGTGTTAGTGGAGTGTGTGTGTTAGTGGAGGTTGTGTGTTACTGGAGTGTGTGTGTGTTAGTGGAGGTTGTGTGTTAGTGGAGTGTGTGTGTGTGTGTGGAGGTTGTGTGTTAGTGGAGTGTGTGTGTGTGGAGGTTGTGTGTTAGTGGAGTGTGTGTGTGTTAGTGGAGGTTGTGTGTTAGTGGAGGTTGTGTGTGTGTGTGTGTGTGTGTAGGCTGTGTGTTAGTGGAGTGTGTGTGTTAGTGGAGTGTGTGTGTGTGTGTGGAGGTTGTGTATTAGTGGAGTGTGTGTGTGTGTGTATGTGGAGGTTGTGTGTTAGTGGAGTGTGTGTGTTAGTGGAGGTTGTGTGTTAGTGGAGGTTGTGTGTGTGTGTGTGTGTGTAGGCTGTGTGTTAGTGGAGTGTGTGTGTGTGTGTGGAGGTTGTGTATTAGTGGAGTGTGTGTGTGTGTGTGTGTGGAGGTTGTGTGTTAGTGGAGTGTGTGTGTGTGTGTGTGTGTGTGGAGGTTGTGTGTTAGTGGAGTGTGTGTGTGTGTGGAGGTTGTGTATTAGTGGAGTGTGTGTGTGTGTGTGTGTGTGTGTGTGTGTGGAGGTTGTGTGTTAGTGGAGTGTGTGTGTGTGTGTGTGTGAAGGTTGTGTGTTAGTGGAGTGTGTGTGTGTGGAGGTTGTGTGTTAGTGGAGGTTGTGTGTGTGTGTGTGAAGGTTGTGTGTTAGTGGAGGTTGTGTGTTAGTGGAGGTTGTGTGTGTGGAGGTTGTGTGTTAGTGGAGTGTGTGTGTGGAGGTTGTGGTTGTGTGTTAGTGGAGTGTGTGTGTGTGTGTGTGTGGAGGTTGTGTGTTAGTGGAGTGTGTGTGTGTGTGTGTGTGTGTGTGTGGAGGTTGTGTGTTAGTGGAGTGTGTGTGTGTGGAGGTTGTGGTTGTGTGTTAGTGGAGTGTGTGTGTGTGTGTGTGTGTGTGTGGAGGTTGTGTGTTAGTGGAGTGTGTGTGTGTGTGTGTGGAGGTTGTGTGTTAGTGGAGTGTGTGTGTGTGTGGAGGTTGTGTGTTAGTGGAGTGTGTGTGTGTGGAGGTTGTGTGTTAGTGGAGTGTGTGTGTGTGTGTGTGGAGGTTGTGTGTTAGTGAAGTGTGTGTGTGTGGAGGTTGTGTGTTAGTGGAGTGTGTGTGTGTGGAGGTTGTGTGTTAGTGGAGGTTGTGTGTTAGTGGAGGTTGTGTGTTAGTGAAGTGTGTGTGTGTGTGTGGAGGTTGTGTGTTAGTGGAGTGTGTGTGTTAGTGGAGTGTGTGTGTGTGGAGGTTGTGTGTTAGTGGAGTGTGTGTGTGGAGGTTGTGTGTTAGTGGAGTGTGTGTGTGTGTGTGTGTGTGGAGGTTGTGTGTTAGTGGAGTGTGTGTGTGTGTGTGTGTGTGTGTAGGTTGTGTGTTAGTGGAGTGTGTGTGTGTGTGTGTGGAGGTTGTGTGTTGGTGGAGTGTGTGTGTGTGTGTGGAGGTTGTGTGTTAGTGGAGTGTGTGTGTGTGTGTGGATGTTGTGTGTGTGTGTGTGTGTGTGTGTGGAGGTTGTGTGTTAGTGGAGTGTGTGTGTGTGTGTGGATGTTGTGTGTGTGTGTGTGTGTGTGTGTGGAGGTTGTGTGTTAGTGGAGTGTGTGTGTGTGGAGGTTGTGTGTTAGTGGAGTGTGTGTGTGTGTGGAGGTTGTGTGTTAGTGGAGTGTGTGTGTGTGGAGGTTGTGTGTTAGTGGAGGTTGTGTGTTACTGGAGTGTGTGTGTGTTAGTGGAGTGTGTGTGTGTGTGTGTGTGGAGGTTGTGTGTTGGTGGAGTGTGTGTGTGTGTGTGGAGGTTGTGTGTTAGTGGAGTGTGTGTGTGTGTGTGGATGTTGTGTGTGTGTGTGTGTGTGTGTGTGGAGGTTGTGTGTTAGTGGAGTGTGTGTGTGTGGAGGTTGTGTGTTAGTGGAGTGTGTGTGTGTGTGTGGAGGTTGTGTGTTAGTGGAGTGTGTGTGTGGAGGTTGTGTGTTAGTGGAGTGTGTGTGTGTGTGTGTGGAGGTTGTGTGTTAGTGGAGTGTGTGTGTGTTAGTTGAGTGTGTGTGTATGTGGAGGTTGTGTGTTAGTGGAGTGTGTGTGTTAGTGGAGGTTGTGTGTTACTGGAGTGTGTGTGTGTGTGTGGAGGTTGTGTGTTGGTGGAGTGTGTGTGTGTGGAGGTTGTGTGTTAGTGGA
>NC_080714.1:779258-781758 GCF_019097595.1 Hemibagrus wyckioides
TGGCTTCCCGTAAGCGTCTGTGGGAGATGGTGGAGGCCCACGAGTTGAGTGACATATGGAGAACTTTTCATAAGAACAAGAGACAGTACACGTGGGCCCATGCCATAGATAACACACTCTCCCTGGCGAGACTAGATCGCTTTTATGGTTTTAAGCATCAGCTGACGTTTTTTACAAAGTGTTTTATTGTTCCAATAGGTATCTCTGACCACAGCATGGTCCAGTGTACTATTACTAAAGAGAAGGTTAAACCTAGGAGTGCCTACTGGCATTTTAACACTGCTCTTTTAGAAGATGCTAATTTTAGGGAGTCTTTTATTTTTTTATGGAATTGTTTTAAACATGAGAAGGCAGCTTTTAGTTCACTTCAGCTGTGGTGGGATGTGACAAAAGCACAAGTCAAAGAATTCTGTCAACAGTACACTCTCAATGTCACAAGAGACATTGTTAGATCTCTGAAAGCTCTGGAGATAGAAATAGTGGAGCTCCAGCGTTTGGAGGCCACTGGAAATCGAGGGCATATTGAAGCCCTCAAACGTAAAAAATCCAAAATGAACGACCTGTTAGACATTACAGCACAGGGGGCGCTGGTCCACTCACGCTTTAAAAGTGCAGCTGAGATGGACGCTCCTTCAAAGTTCTTTTTCAGTTTAGAGCAGAAGAATGGACAGAAAAGATTCATACATGCTGTGCAAACAGAATCAGGGGATCTCGTATCTGAGCCCACTGAAATTCACCAGGAGACAGTAAGCTTCTACTCGAAGCTGTACAGCAGTGAGTGGTCAGGGGCACAAGTAGTGGAGGACAGCTTCCTCATGAACCTGCCAAAGCTCTCTGAGCAAGCAGCGAGAGAGCTAGACAGGGAGCTGACGCTGGAGGAGGTTCATGAGGCTCTCCAGGGGATGGAGAATGGACAGGCGTCAGGTATAGATGGTCTCCCTGTCGAGTTCTACAAGGCATTCTGGGCCGTCATAGGGCAGGACGTGCTAGATGTCCTACGGGACAGCGTACGGAGAGGTGAACTCCCGTTGAGCTGCAGGAGGGCCGTCCTGACCCTGCTACCGAAGAAGGGAGACCTGACCCACCTGAAAAACTGGTGCCCGGTCTCACTACTGTGCACTGACTGCAAGCTGCTCTCAAAAGCATTAGCCTCGAGACTGACTAAGGTAATGGAGCAGCTCATTCACCAGGACCAGACGTACTGTGTGCCTGATAGGTCCATATTCGATAATGTGTATCTAATTCGAGACATTTTGGACGTCTCCAGGCTATTGGGCTTAAAGACTGGTCTGATTTCTCTAGATCAGGAAAAGGCTTTTGACCGGGTTGAACATGAATATTTGTGGAAGGTGCTGGAAGCCTTCGGGTTCAACCCAGGTTTTATAACCATGATCAGGGTGTTGTACAGTGACATTGAGAGTGTACTGAAGGTTAACGGTGGTTTATGTGCTCCTTTTAGAGTGTACAGAGGGATCAGGCAGGGCTGTTCCCTCTCTGGAATGTTGTACTCTCTAGCCATTGAACCTCTTTTAAATAAGTTAAGAAGTAATCTCTCTGGTTTTAATATTCCACATGCTAATGCCTCAATAAGTTTATCAGCTTATGCAGATGATCTGGTAGTGATGATAAACACACAAAATGATGTCAATGTTTTAACTGATATTTTAAAGGACTTTCAGATTTTATCCTCTGCCAAAGTTAACTGGTCTAAAAGTGAAGCCATTTTAGTTGGGGAGTGAGGAGGTGGGCAACCGTCACTACCAGGAGGCTTAGCGTGGAAAAGAGGTGGTTTTAAATACTTGGGTGTCTACCTGGGGAACAATGAGTTTTTAAGTAAAAACTGGGAAGGTTCTGTAGAGCACGTGAAGGGCAGACTGAGCAGGTGGAAGCGGCTGGTCCCAAAGATGTCCTACAGGGGGCAACGCTGGTCATCAACAACCTCGCCGCGTCATCCCTCTGGCACAAGCTGGCATGCGTGGATCCGCCGCCGAACCTGCTGGCAAACATCCAGGCCCTGCTGGTGGACTTCTTCTGGGACGGTCTACACTGGATTCCACAGAGTGTGCTTCATCTGCCGAAGGAGGAAGGAGGACAAGGGCTGGTCCAGCTGTCCAGCAGAGCCGCAGCCTTCCGCCTCCAGTTCATCCAGAGACTCCTCACTGGACCCGGAGACTTAGTATGGAGAGCAGCAGCCAGTGGACTACTACGCACAGTTCAAGGACTGGGGCTGGAGAGAGCATTGTTTTTAATGGACACAAAAATGCTGGACATTTCTGGACTACCAGCCTTTACCGTGGATTTTTAAAATTTGGAACTGTTTTAAGAAACAAAACAAGGGCTGTAGAACACTACACTGGCTGCTGGAGGAACCTCTGGTGTACGGCGGGAGACTGGACATCTCCAGTGTGACCGTCCCTGCACTGTCCAGAACTCTCATCTCCTCAGGGATTATAACGCTAACGAGCTTGTGAACATCGCGGGGTCGGACTTGTCGAGGGCA
>NC_080714.1:786758-799258 GCF_019097595.1 Hemibagrus wyckioides
CTCACTATACACCATTACTGAATAGTAATAATAATGATAATAATAATAATAATAATAATAATAATAATAATAAACATTAATTATGACCAAATTGTTTGATAAGCTTGAAATGCTGTTTTATATATATATATACACACAGTATAGTACTCACACACACAAGTGAGTACACCCCTGACATGTTTGTAAATATTTTATTATATCTTTTCATGTGACAACACTGAAGAAATGCCCCTCTGCTCCAATGTACAGTAGTGAGTGTCCAGCCTGTATAACAGTGTAAATTTACTGTCCCCTCAAAATAACTCAACACACAGACATTAATGTCTAAACCGTTGGCAACCAAAGTGACTCCACCCCTAAGTGGAAATGTCCAAATTGGGCCCAATTAGCCATTTCCCCTCCCCGGTGTCATGTGACTCGTTAGTGTTACAAGGTCTCAGGTGTGAATGGGGAGCAGGTGTGTTAAATTTGGTGTTATCGCTCTCACACTCTCATACTGGTCACTGGAAGTTCAACATGGCACCTCATGGCAAAGAACTCTCTGAGGATCTGAAAAAAAGATTTGTTGCTCTACATAAAGATGGCCTAGGCTATAAGAAGATTGCCAAGACCCTGAAACTGAGCTGCAGCACGGTGGGCAAGACCATACAGCGGTTTTACACGACAGGTTCTACTCAGAACAGGCCTCGCCATGGTCCACCAAAGAAGTTGAGTGCACATGCTCAGTGTCATATCCGGAGGTCGTCTTTGGGAAATAGACGTATGAGTGCTGCCAGCATTGCTGCAGAGGTTGAAGGGGTGGGGGTCAGCCGGTCAGAGGGTGGGGTCAGCCGGTCAGTGCTCAGACCATACGCCACACACTGCATCAAATTGGTCTGCATGGCTGTCGTCCCAGAAGGAAGCCTCTACTAAAGATGATGCACAAGAAAGCCTGCATACAGTTTACTGAAGACAAGCAGACTAAGGACGTGGAACACTGGAACCATGTCCTGTGGTCCGATGAGACCAGGATAAACTTATTTGGTTCAGATGGTGTCAAGCGTGTGTGGGGGCAACCAGGTGAGGAGTACAAAGACAAGTGTGTCTTGCCTACAGTCAAGCATGGTGGTGGGAGTGTCATGGTCTGGGCCTGCATGAGTGCTGCCGGCACTGGGGAGCTACAGTTCATTGAGGGAGCCATGAATGCTAACATGTACTGTGACATACTGAAGCAGAGCATGATCCCCTCCCTTCAGAGACTGGGCCGCAGGGCAGTATTCCAACATGATAACGACCCCAAACACACCTCCAAGATGACCACTGCCTTGGTGATGGACTGGCCAAGCATGTCTCCAGACCTAAACCCTATTGAGCATCTGTGGATCATCCTCAAACGGAAGGTGGGGGAGCGCAAGGTCTCTAACATCCACCAGCTCTGTGATGTCATCATGGAGGAGTGGAAGAGGACTCCAGTGGCAACCTGTGAAGCTCTGGTGAACTCCATGCTGAAGAGGGTTAAGGCAGTGCTGGAAGATAATGGTGGCCACACAAAATATTGACACTTTAGGCCCAGTTTGGACATTTCCACTTAGGGGTGGAGTCACTTTTGTTGCCAACGGTTTAGACATTAATGTCTGTGTGTTGAGTTATTTTGAGGGGACAGTAAATTTACACTGTTATACAGGCTGGACACTCACTACTGTACATTGGAGCAGAGGGGCATTTCTTCAGTGCTGTCACATGAAAAGATATAATAAAATATTTACACAAATGTCAGGGGTGTACTCACTTCTGTGAGATACTGTATAGATAGATTAGATAGAATAGATAGATAGATAGATACATAGATAGATACATAGATACATACATAGATACATACATACATACTTTTTTCATCCCAAAGGGAAATTCACAGTTTCCAGCAGTATCCACAAACACAGGTAATAGATAAAATAGGAAGGAATTTAACTAAAATACCCAAATTAGGGTACAATATATATAATGTGTGTGTGTGTAAGGGGCAGATGTTTTTCCTTCATTCATTCACAGGCCTCCCAGCTGCCCAGGCCTTTTGTTGCTGTCCTTTCACAGTCCAATGTGTGTGAAAGGCGCAGCTGTCAGTCTGCTGGCCGAAGAAATGGAAGATCTTTCAGCTGAAATATATCAGGAAATTTCAGAAAGGGAAAAATAACACAAAACACACAATTTCTGATGTAATATGTACGTTTAAAAACAATGACTGACATTTTACATGTTTATTATTTTTTACAATAATAATAATAATAATAATAATAATAATAATAAATCATTATTTATGGAGCTCTTTTTATTCACATTGTCGTGACAGAAAGTAATTCAGGATAAAAGATAAGAAGTAAACAAATACAAAAATCATGTTTTCAAGCTGAAAATGCCTTCAGTGTTCACAGCAGATGGGTTTAAAATGTGACATATTCCACTATTGTTATTTAAATCCTGGGTCTTGACCTGCTGTCTGATGACAAGTGTGTGTGTGTGTGTGTGTGTGTGTGTGTGTGAGATTTATTGATGCAGACTGTCTGATCCACACACTAATGCTCTGATATTAGTCTCGTGCAGTTTGTCTGCTTCATACACAGATAATGTCTTTACTCTGTAGAAATCTACAATTACATCATAACAGCGCTGGTGCACATTGGGTTATTTCATACATTAAACAGTAAAGAGTCTATATAGCGAATAATTTTGGATTTACGTGAAGATAGTTAAGAAGATGGGTCGATTATCTTTATGTAAGTTATTGTGAGGAATCGAAAATCTTGTCACTTCGAATCAGAATCAGAGTTGACTCTAATGAATCGGGAGTCGAATAGATGGCGACTGATTTCCCGTACAGGAGTCGATTCTGTGGACATTGATTCAGCAAAAAATATCTCCACGTAGAGAGTGAAAGTAGAACGTTTATATTTACTTTTTGTATATGCTGGATCAGAACTGCCCAATTGCAAGGTATTCATCACTTAAAAAGCGCTGTGCGTTTTAGTCGGTCCACTCGAGAAATGTGAACATCTGTGAGAATTCGACTCAGGATTAAGAGTCGAATACAAGTGAATCGAACAGGATGGCGCGTGCAGTGCACTATCGTCACGTTAACCTTAAAATATTTGAGGATGGTGGCTTGAAAATGGTGATTCGCCTGAGAAACTGTGTTCGTTTTTGTCATGTGTGGTGAAATGAAATCTGGGGTGTCACTTGAGTATAAATGATAAAAGAGAGAAATAACAACGTCTTATTTATGTTAGCCAACTAATTAGCCAACATGCTAAACATTTCTTTGTGAACAAGCGTCCATCCCGTAGCCACGCCCCCCTCCGCCATGACACTTCAACGTAAGCTGTAACTGTCCTCCATCTGGATTCTGATTGGCTGGAATGAGTTCGCCAAGGCACGTCTCTTCATGAATATGCAAATTATAGCAGGCGTCAAGCTAGTGTGTGCTAACAAACAGCGAGCTAGGCTAAGCTAGTTAGACAGAGAGCGCATAGATACAGCGGAAGAACTAGGCAAAACAAATAGTGAAAAAAGAAAGAATAGAGAGAAAGAGAAAGGGATCGTGTGTGTGTGTGTGTGTGTGTGTGTGTGTGTGTGTGTGTGTGTGTGTGTGTTCGAATATACAGAAGGGGAAAAGAGGTGGTTTCCGCCATGATTGTGTGTTTGTAGGACTGGCGATGAAATCGAGTAGCCATGGCCATGTCTCTGAGTGCAGACGATGAAGATTACGACTCGGACACAGCCGAACAGGTCAGCACACACACACACGTTTACATTTCTATCCTCTTTCCTTCACACTGAGTGTCCCTGTGCTTCCTCTTTCTGCCTTAAAATGGAAGACATTCTCTCTCTCTCTCTCTCTCTCTCTCTCTCTCTCTCTCTCCTTCATTTCTTTCTTGCTCTCCGTCTAGAGAAGGGAACAAGGGAGTGAGCTGAGATCTGTCTGTCTCCTGTCTTTCTGTCTCCTGTAATGATGCTCTGCTCTTTCTCATAAAGCTGAGGATCATTTGGTGTGAAAAGCTTCTTCATTTATTAACACTCCATTACATCATTTCCTGTTGTGTGTGTGTGTGTGTGTGTGTTTAAGGTTGTTGGAGGCAGGTTGTTGTATATTTATTGTGTTTAGGGTACAGATGGAGATTAGGTTTTCATGTAGATGTTGGAGGTGTGAGAAATGAAAGTTTCTGATGTCTCCTCTGACCTTTAACATGACCAGACATGTGTGGTCTGAACTGACCTGTGTGTGTGTGTGTGTGTGTGTGTGTGTAGGTGAGAATAAGATTTGTCTTCTTGGGTGGAGGAGCTGAAATCCCCCTTTTCCTCCATCCTGCTGGCTCAGGACATAAAGAAACTGAAACAAACTTCTGTTCAGTTCCACTTCCAGTTTTTTCTCTTTATGTTCTTTATGTTCTATTTAAAACATCAGTCAAACTTTATTGTGGCTCTTTTACCCATAACTCCTTCCAAAAAAGGCATATCAATCATTGTGTTTCATTGTCTGTTGTTGTTGTTGTTGTGGTTATCAGTGTGTGTGGCTAAAACAAATCCGGCACCAATACTTTTATTTATAATTAAAATTATTGTACAGCAAAGTGATAAAAGTTCCTCAGAAATAGAGAGAGAGAGAGAGAGAGAGTGCACTTGAGGTTAATCCACAGGTCACTGCGCTCTTCACAAAACACAGGGGTGTCAATATTGGTGGAGGAACTTGACTGACCCCAACCCCATAGAACACCTTTGGAATGAAATTTGGAGTGGAGACTGTGATCCAAAACAAAAGTTTTGGGACATCTACCTTTACCTGCACATGAATGTAATATGGAGTTGTCCCGCCCTTTACAGCTATAACAGCTTCAACTCTTCTGGGAAGGCTTTCCACAAGGTTTAGGAGTGTGTTTATGGGAATTTTTGACCATTCCTCTAGAAGCACATTTGTGAGGTCAGGCACTGATGTTGGACGAGAAGGTCTGGCTCTCAGTCTCCACTCTAATTCATCCCAAAGGTGTTCTATGGGGTTGAGGTCAGGACTCTGTGCAGGACAGTCAAGTTCCTCCACACCAAACTCACTCATCCATGTCTTTATGGACCTTGCTTTGGTCACTGGTGTGCAGTCATGTTGGAACAGGAAGGGGTCATCCCCAAACTGTTCCCACAAAGAGCATGAAATTGTCCAAAATGTCTTGGGATGAAGCTGAAGCATTAAGAGTTCCTTTCAGTGGAACTAAGGGGCTGAACTCAATGACATGGAGGGGTGTCCCAGTACTTTTGGCAATATAATTGTACTTTGGTTTTCTCTGTATTCTAGATGTTATTATAATTATTATTATATACTGTATTAAAAAGGGATCAGCTGAAAAGTTTGTGCACCCCATTCCCAGTTTTCCTGATCCTGCCTGTCCACTTGTGTGTCTGTGAGTTGTTCAGTGAAGTTCTGGACAGCAGCTCTGACAGACAGCTCTGTTTTAATACTGTGTGTGTGTGTGTGTGTGTGTGTGTGTCAGTCATGCTATTGTCTCAGTGTTCCATTGTCATAATATTTAAAGTGTGTGTGTTGTAGGATTGCTCAGTGATGACTGTACTCAAATGAGGGACTTATTGGAAGTGTTATTCGTGTGTGTGTGTGTGGGTTTTCCTCAGAACTGGGAACAGAGACAGTTAGTGTGTTTATGTGGAAATTGGAAACCATGCGGAAATTTAGTAAAGACTGAAAGTTGGATTTGAACACAGCCTTCGTTTGTGTGTGTGTGTGTGTGTGTGTGTGTGTGTGTGTGTGTATGTGAGTGAGAGATCAGTAGTGTGTTGTGTAGCTGTTTTTCAGTGTGTGTAGAATCCAGTGCTGAGTAGTTATACACTCATTAAGACCTAATGCTAATTAAATGTGTTTTATCGTATTTTAGCAGTATAACATGATGCTGTGACAACAGTAATAATGTTTATTACCACTTTATTAATGTGTTGATGAAATTAATTAATTGATGATGATTATTAATTAATTGTGTTAATGATGAAATATTACTGATTAAGAGCTTTAATGTCTTTCAGATGGAGTGTAGTGATGTTTAGAGTCTCAGCAGCAGTTTTGTTAAGAAAAGAATAGTCATTTAAATTGTGATGAAATTTCTGAAATAATAAAGTTAACATTTTATTTGTTAAACATAACATGATGTTAAATTAAATTCTTCCTATTTTTTTTGCTCATTTTTTTATTCTATCACTGAAATTGCAACAAAATGTTGCGAGTTCACACACACACACTTTCTGTGTTCATGTAATGTGGTCGATGTGAGTGACACACTCCTGTCTGGTGTAGTGACTCAGTGATGAGTGTACAGTGTGTGTGTGTGTGTGTGTGTGTGTGTGAGAGCGAATGAGAGAGAGAGAGACTCATCATGTTCTCTGCTCCACAGCAGAGGCCAGCCAACAGGCCCAAACCCAAGATGGCGTCCACTCCCACAGCGTCCACGCCCACCACATCCACCTCATCATCCTCCGCAGGGGGCGTGGTGAAGTTACCCTCTAACCGGAGCTCATCGGGGGCGCGGCGCAGACGCACACGCTGCAGGAAGTGTGAGGCGTGTGTGAGGAGTGAGTGTGGGGAGTGTCACTTCTGTAAGGACATGAAGAAGTTCGGGGGACCAGGGCGCATGAAACAGTCCTGCATCATGAGGCAGTGTATCGCTGTAAGATATACACACACACACACACACACACACACACACACACACACATATAAAAGAGTTCAGTATCATGAGGCAGTGTGTTGGTTGTGTCCCAAACCACATGTTAATTGACTAACAGAAACAATTAAGAGTGTAGCCTACATAATAAGAATTATTACAGATTAGTGTTTGAGTATGAAGGGTGTGTGTGTGTACAGCCCGTACTGCCCCACACAGCGGTGTGTGTAGTGTGTGGAGAAGCCGGTAAAGAGGACACACTGGATGATGAGGAGGAGAAATTTAACGCCATGTTAATGGAATGCTCCATCTGCAACGAGATCGTCCACCCTAACTGCCTAAAGGTCAGGACTGGGGCAGTGTCCCAATCCCTCTAAACACTACTAACTTTAATAAACACTCGTTTGTGTTCAATAGTTTAATAAATTTACCTCTCTCTCTCTCTCTCAGGTGAAGGATGCCGCAGGGGTAGTGAATGATGAGCTCCCTAACTGTTGGGAGTGTCCTAAATGTAACTACGCAGGGAAGACTGGGAAAGTGAGTTTCAGAAGAGCGATCAGTGTGATGTGATGAACATTCTTTACACAGAGAGTGTTTATTATGTGTGTTAAATGAAAGAAATGATGAATGTGTAACCATAGCAACAGTACTATGCTGATAGTGAGTGAGGAGTAAATCAGTGATAAAAAGCGTGAGGTATAAAGTCGTCTTGTCTCGTCTCGTCCTCTTGGCCTGCAAGCAAAAACGAGGCCCAGGGTTTAAGTACGCGTCCAACCTGCCGGGCTCGCTGCTGCGGGAGCAGAAATCCACACGGGACGGCAAGGACGAGGGCGAGCGTAGGAGGAGCGAGAGGGACGACACCCCCAGGATGTCCTGTGAGGAGACGCCCACACTGCTGATGCCCAGAGATGTGCCCCGGCCCCGACCCGACATGCCCAACTTCCTCAGGAAGAAGAAGAAACTGTTTGATGATGATGATGAGGAAGAGGAGGCTAGTGCAAAGAAGAAGGTAACATCAGAGGCTGGGTAGTCAAGTTACCCTCTATCCCTTACCCTCTATCCCTTACCCTCTATCGCTTACCCTCTATCGCTTGCCCCCTACAAACTACCTCAAACACACCACTCCCTTTTCCCTGTGCTGTACCCCCTACCCCTATCCCTTAACCCCTACCCCTATGCCCCTCTCCCCTACACTGTACCCTACCCTGTATACGTACCCCGTATCACCCTATAAATGTTGTAAGTGTACTAGTTCCTGAAGATATATTTGCCTAAATCGCTCCTCCGGGAGTAGCTGAAGAAGCCGTGGAAGCCAGAGGAGTCATTACTGCCGAAGATGTCCTCGATGAAGATGGAGGAAGAGGAGCAGTCAGAGGCAGATGAGGAGAAAGAGGAGGAGAGCAAACAGCCTTCACGCAACAGGAAGGAGTTCGGGTCTGTGAGGAAACAGGAGGAGGAGAGGGACGAGGATGAGGACGACACACACAAGGTACGTGAGTGTGTTTTATCCTGACGTGACGTTATGTTACCACGTTGCCGGTCTCTGATGCTGACTTCGTGTCTCTCTATCAGTTTGTGAAGGAGGAGGATGAGGAGGATGAAGGCAGTGAGCTGCAGGAACGAGCACAGAGAGCACAGCGGGCTAAACGAGCACAGCGCAGGAGGATGGGGCGGAACGATCACGCGCTCGCTAATGAGAACCTGCAGCCTGACGACAGCGAGAACGACGAGAACGACAAGAAAAACTTCCGGAATGGAGAGAACGGAGAGAGAGCGCACCTGAGGGCACGTGAGATGAACGGTGAGAACCTGACACTCCATGTGATGCTTTTTATTTTATTTGTCATGACCCTCTGTGTGTACAGGACTAATAATTGTGTATGTTTGCTTGCACAGGTGCATCATGGGATTTGCGGCATTTTTACCCGTCTCAGATTGTACCGTTGGGTCTGAACCGTATCCCCCCTCCTATTCGCCCCCCACCCCCCCGATCACCCCCCAAATGTGTTCAAATGGAGCGTCATGTGATCCGGCCTCCCCCCATATGCCCTCCTCCTGATAGGTTGCCCCTGGCTGATGGGCGGAGCCACGTGATGCAGCGTGAAGCCTGGTTGGCCATTTTCAGTCACCTGAGTCACCGTGAGCTGTGTGTGTGTATGCGAGTGTGTCGCACCTGGAACCGCTGGTGAGGGAACATTAACAAACGGCTGTGATGTACACTATATTAATGCTAAATTATAGTAACAGTCAGGTGTGTGTGTGTGTGTGTGTGTGTGTGTGTGTGTAGGTGCTGCGATAAGCGTCTGTGGACAAAGATCAACGTGAGCCGCTGTAAGTCCATTACACCTCTGATGCTGAGTGGAATAATCCGGAGACAGCCAATCATGCTGGACCTCAGCTGGACCAACATCTCCAAGAAGCAGCTGAGTTGGCTCATCAACAGACTGCCTGGTGTGTGTGTGTGTGTGTGTGTTTTGTTTGTGTGTTTGTGTGTGTGTGTGTCTGTGCTCCAACACCTGTATAATGCGAATGCTCCAGACGTTACACTGTTTATCAGAGAGTAGCATTGTGTGTGATTTACAGATACACATATTGAGGTGTGTGTGTGTGTGTGTGTGTGTGTGTGTATGTATGCATGCAGGTCTGCGTGTGTTGATATTGTCCGGTTGTTCCTGGGCGGCCGCCTCTGCTCTCTGTACATCCAGCTGTCCACTTCTGCGCTCTCTGGACCTACAGTGGGTGGAGGGACTGAGAGATACACAGATTAAAGACCTGCTATCTCCACCTACAGACAACAGACCAGGTAAAACACACACACACACGGCCTATTTTTTATTGGGAAGCTTTCACTCTACACGTCCCTGTGAATGAGCTGTTACTATGGAAACAGTAACGTATCAGCACCAGCACAGTAATGAC
Source organism: Hemibagrus wyckioides (assembly GCF_019097595.1). NCBI lineage: Eukaryota > Metazoa > Chordata > Actinopteri > Siluriformes > Bagridae > Hemibagrus > Hemibagrus wyckioides. The sequence goes on from NC_080714.1 coordinate 796,364, forward strand.
CTTTGACCTGCAGCACTACCTGTTCGCTCCTGTTATAGAAAATTAATCAACACCAATCACAATCCAGCATTCCCGTTACGGTGTGTGTGTGTTTCAGGTCAGATGGACACTCGGAGTAAACTGCGGAACGTTCTGGATTTGCGTCTCTCGGGGTTGGACATCACAGATGTGTCTCTCCGTCTCATCATCAAAAACATGCCACTGTTAAAACACCTGGATCTGAGTTACTGTAACCACGTCAATGACCAGAGCGTCAACCTGCTGACCGCTGCCGGAACCACCACCCGCGACTCTCTCACCGACATCAACCTGTCAGGTACAAACACACACACACACCACACACACACACACACCACACACACCCACCACACACACAGATTGTAAATATTTTACCTTTGTGTCATGTGGATGTATGTACTGACTGTGTGTGTGTGTGTGTGTGTGTGTGTGTGTGTGTGCAGTGTGTAACAGGATAACGGATCAGTCCCTCAGCTACTTTAAGCGCTGTGCGAGTATTTGCCGTATCGACCTGCGCTTCTGTAAGCAGGTGAGCAGGCAGGCGTGTGAGCGCTTCATCGCTGAGATGTCGGTCAGCGTCTCGTTCGGACTGAAAGAGGACAAACTGCTACAGAAGCTCAGCTAACACATACACACACACTCACACACACACTCACACACACGCTGAGAGGGTGAACATGCTGACAGGACATTAAAGTGTGTTTTGTACAATAAAATCTGTATTTAAATAGAGACGCAGGACTGGAGGACACACACAAACACACACAGAGTGGTGGTGTTGCTATGGGAAACAGAAACGTGATGTAGCTGCTCATTGTGTCTTATTTTGGTTTAATATCGTTCCGTGGGTTTTTTTATCTCTATATAATGGAATTTTTATGTTTGTGGTCTTAGTGTTAGACATGTTCCGCTTCCATATCGCCATGGTCACAAGAAAACACATCACGATTCAGTTGTCTCACTCAAAAAGAGGAGGAGCTTAAATTGAATCTGATCGGCCAATCACGTGACCTCACCACTAGCTTTTCTTTCTGTGATCTTTAAAGGATTAACCGATCGAGTTGAAACTAAGCTCCGCCCTTCTTGACCAAAGACACAACTCAGGACATCTTTCACAAAACAACTGACGTTCTGACCTCCAGGGCGAGTGATGGTCAAGCGTCTGTGGTGACATCACTGTGGAATGATGGAAGTGTGTTGGGATTGTGTGTCCAGCGCAGGTGTCTACTGTTCACACACACACACACACTTCAGTTCCTGTTCATCTCCGCTCGGAGGAATTAGTTTTTTTGTGCCATGTTTTCACATTTCATACCTCATGTTCCTCTTTCAGAAATAAAATCAGACGGAAGCTAAAAAAAAAAAAAAAAGAACCTTTTTCAGATGTTTTGATGAATTCATCTGAGCTTCACGTTTTAATCGTATGTAAAAGAAATGTACAGAATCTTCTGAGATGGTTCGAGCTGCAGGTTCCACACCTGGACTGTGGCTCCGGCCCTGCAGCGTTGACCTCCATCACTGTATTAAACACACTCATTATCATCAGCTGGAACTCTACAGCATCCTTCACCAACTTCAACACTTCTCTGTATATTTGCTATTTATATTTGTATGCAGTAATAAAAAAAAAGAAAGAAAATGCTCAGGTGTGTGTGTGTGTGTGATGAAGTGAGCTTGACCATACACAGCTCATTTCTGTCCGTTTCAGTTCCACAAACGAGTTACCATGGCAACAGATGATGTTGGCCACGCCTCCTCAGTGTCGGGTTTAGTGGACAAACTCTACTGTCCAGTCCTCCAGCAGGAATAAACCCTGGGTTGAGTTTTTACCTTTTATCCTGAACCCATGTGAGCAGAACTGAACCACAGAATCAAACCTCAACCAAAAACACAGAATTCTGTCTTAAAGGAACAGAGGAAAAAAAACAAACAGCAGCAGTGAATTTTTCTTTATTAATCTTTTAATTATTTTGAACACAAAGCAGTAAGAAGTTGCAGGGAGTTTATTAGTTCATTATGGATCAAAGAAAATAAACATATGAGTCACCCAGAGGAATGAACACAACTTATAGCAGACTGTTACACACACACACACACACACACACACACACACACACACACACACACACACAGGTATTGCTCTGGGGTTCCAGGTGAACTCATCACCTTCTATTTATTAGCTCAAGTGTTCTGCATCGCTTCATTTCAATCAACCCCACACATCTATTACGTTACTGCTCACAAGTACACTGACCCCCACACACACACACACACACACACACACACACACACACACACACACACACAATGAATGAGAAGAAAAGCATTTGGAACGTTGTATCCTGAGTTGTGAAGGAGGAGCCGATCTGACTCCGCAGCTGAAGTGTGTGTGTGTGTAAATAGATGCTGCATCGTTGTCTCCTGTGGAATGTTTGCATATTGTGTGTGTGTGACATCAGGACCTGAAGACGTGGACGGCGCGGATGACGTACTGCCTGCAGATGGGACACTCGCTCATGCGCTTCCCGCACTTGGTACAGGTGACCATGTGACCGCACTCCAACAACACACAGTCAATCACCGCGTCCATGCAGATCCGACACAGGTTCTCATCCACCGCCAGACCAGCACTCCCACCGTCTACACACACACACCATTATTAAACTCAACACATCACATTCCTGCAGGTTTGTCTTCAAGGCTCAGCACACACACCCAGGAGGGAGTTAAAAGATGAAGATTTTTTTTAGAGAATGAAGTTTTGCGCTATGAGATGAGAGAAATCCCGTCGTCCATGTTTGATGGTTTCCCAGCATGCATCTATCCCCATTCAGGCTCTGTGTGTGTGTGTGTCAGTAGATGTGATGCTGTCCCTGT
>NC_080714.1:806758-816758 GCF_019097595.1 Hemibagrus wyckioides
GTGTATGTGTGTGTATGTGTGTGTGTTTGTGTGTGTTTGTGTGTGTGGGTGTGTGTGTGTGTAACACTCACTGGACTTGCGGTTGTCCAGGTTCTCAGTGTACAGTCTCCTCACTCTCTCCACCAGCTCCCATTTCTCACAGCAGCCAGAAAAGTTGACGAAATTGCGAGCGAGGATTTCCTTCAGCTGTCTGACGGTCAGCTGCTCCACATTGTCCACACACGACAGGTCAGAGAGGGACACTCGCCCCGCCCTCCGCACCACCTGACCAATCAGAAACCACTGCAGTAACACCATTAAACAACAACGACTGGTCATTTTTATCCTTCTTCTCACCTCTGGGGTTTGTTCTGTGGGCTCGAGGGTGAAAAGTGATGCAGAGTCAGTCTGTAAACACACACACACATACACACACACACAGGTTCAGAGTGACTCCTCCATGCTGCTCATCCCTCCATCATCCTTTTCCACTTCACACACACCTCAGTGGTGGACCCTGAGCCATCGTCCCTACTGACTGGCTCTTCTTGAGCAGATGAGAGAAGGGAGGCGGAGTCTGTGGTGGGCAGGGTGTACAGGGGTCTCGTGGGGAAGGTGGGCGTGTCTGAATCCTCCTCACTCTCCACCCCCTGGTGAAACAGCACTAAATTCACCAAGTCCTCTTTTTCTCTGTGGGTGAGGAAAATGACCAGTCCATCAAGCTAGTCCATGCAATTATTAGGCCACGCCCACTCCACACCCCTACGCTGGTACCTGCAGGTGTCAGTGTTGATGTTGCGTAGTGTTAAGTAGTGCCGCAGGTCTTTAACGCGCAGCTTCATGAGGCGTGGCCGCTGGAACGCTGTCCCCTTCAGCAGGTTACAGGTGCAGCAGATCCTCAGGTTCTCCTGCAGAACCGAACACAGAGAGCAGAAACTCCGCCTACATTCACAGCACACGTACTGCGCGCACACACGAGAGAGAGGGGGGGGGGGTTAAAATATATTAATCAGAGACACTTATACAAATATGCAGGAAGTTCTCTCACCTTCTCTACCTCTCCAACAAGACAGAGAGTGAGACAGATAGAGAGAGAGACAGTTGCATACTCACCCTCCTTCTGAAGATGGAGAAGCTCTCTCTACATGACTGACAGCTGAGTGTGTGTGTGTGAGGGTGTGTGTGTGTGTGAGGGTTTGTGTGTGTGGAATATCCAGCTGATGGAGCGAAGCGGAACGGACCGGCTCCTCCAAACCCGGGCTGCTGTCCCCTCACTGCCCCCGCCCCCATCACCTCGTTCAGCAGACCACAACACGATGCCCACACACACGAGGCACCCGCCTACACACACACACACACACACATTAACCCTGATGTGTGATTAAGTGAATGTGAAAAATGCAGAGCTTTAAAAGTAACATGATTGACAGGTCAACAGACACGCCCCTTTGTTCTGATTGGTTAAATGCTGGTCTCCTGCTACTTTAATCCTTCAGACTGCCCCTTACTCACACTCCCTATGTAGGCAGCCTCCATTAACACTGACACAGGGGTTAAAGGTGTAATACTGTGTAGTGAGGACCCAGCTCTCGCTCTCAGTGCTGTTCTGCTGTGGATTTCTCTTTATTCAGATCAGTGTGTCAGAGATTTACAGCACTCTACTGAACGTCCTGATGCTGACAGATCAGTATGATTTGGGACGCGGCCGGAGTGAGCAGCGCTGTAATGAGGGATTAGTGCACTTCAAAATAACTCAGCTCAGACTTTACCTCTCTGTGATACATCACACCTCTAAATAACACCATTCTAACTTATTATCTACCTTTTTAACCCACGTGAACCAAAAAAGATCCAACTATCCTCATGTAGGACACTAAGTAGTGCACCAAACGTAGTGTATAAGACGCTATGCAGATAAATCGGGTTCCAGAGGAATTTACAGAAATTACATGTTTCGTTATAACCCTTTACACTGCATATGTTGCAGAAGCCACAATATTTACCACCCTACGAAGTGCACTTCTCTAAGCTCTCATTTGGGACGCGGTCCGTGTTTCTATTAGCAACGCTAGCAGTGTTAAACTGGCTATCTCCTAAAACAGAATCTGAGCCATACCTGTTGATTTAACCGATCTGTACACTACAGTTAGTGTAAATGAATATCAGTACCTTCATATCAGCAATTCTTAAAGAAAGTTAAGTTAAATACAAAAGATCACGAGCCATCGCACACAGCTAATCCACACAGCTGCGTCTTCATTACTAACTTCCGTATAGCAACAAGCCCCGCCCATCGGCGCTACGATTGGCTAGGTCACCTCAGAAAGAACGAGCTGATTGGTTAGGACGACAGGATTTTTTTTTGTAGGATATATTTAGCCTCGTTGTTTTGTTTTGTTTTTATCTGTAGGTTTAGAATATTTTATAACCATTCATTACTTGCAAAAAATAATTAAAGGGATAAATATTTGATTTGCTGCCCAAGCTGCCCAGCCGTATAAAAATCACTTCCGGATTCTAGTGACGCAACAGAGGGAGAGGTGATTTGATTGGCTGCGCTTTGCGGCGCACACTGAGATGTCATCAGTTCGCCGGAACTGGAGGGTGGGTTTGAATCTTTCCCTTTAGCGCGTGTTGTTGATGCTAATGCACTGATTAAACTGGAGCTTAAAGATGATTTAGAGTTTATAATGCGTTATAAACACACACACAGACTTCAGGGGGTGCTGAGGGGTATGAAGAGTGGTCTATGAGGTGGTATAAGCTCCTACAGTGTATGTAAGTGCGTGTTTATCACATTGTGGTTATAGAGGCGTTATAGCGCGTCATGGCGAGTGTTCATGAGAGTCTGTACTTTAACCCGATGATGGTCAACGGAGTGGTGCAGGTCAACATCTTCGGCATTAAGGACTGGGTCACTCCCTACAAGATGTCCGTGTTAGCGCTGCTCTATGAGATGAGTTCCGCTAATAAACACCTGGAGCTGCTGGACAGGAGGAGGCTCAACAAACTCATCTTACCTTTACAACAGGTAACACACACACACACACACACACACACACACCTCTACAACAGGTAACACACACACACACACACACACCTCTACAACAGGTAACACACACACACCTCTACAACAGGTAACACACACACCTCTACAACAGGTAACACACACACACACACACACACCTCTACAACAGGTAACACACACACACACACACACCTCTACAACAGGTAACACACACACACACACACCTCTACAACAGGTAACACACACACACACACACCTCTACAACAGGTAACACACACACACACACACCTCTACAACAGGTAACACACACACACACACACCTCTACAACAGGTAACACACACACACACCTCTACAACAGGTAACACACACACACACCTCTACAACAGGTAACACACACACACACCTCTACAACAGGTAACACACACACACACACCTCTACAACAGGTAACACACACACACACACCTCTACAACAGGTAACACACACACACACACACCTCTACAACAGGTAACACACACACACACACACCTCTACAACAGGTAACACACACACACACACCTCTACAACAGGTAACACACACACACACACACCTCTACAACAGGTAACACACACACACACACACCTCTACAACAGGTAACACACACACACACACACCTCTACAACAGGTAACACACACACACACACACACCTCTACAACAGGTAACACACACACCTCTACAACAGGTAACACACACACCTCTACAACAGGTAACACACACACCTCTACAACAGGTAACACACACACACACACACACACACCTCTACAACAGGTAACACACACACACACCTCTACAACAGGTAACACACACACACACACACACACCTCTACAACAGGTAACACACACACCTCTACAACAGGTAACACACACACCTCTACAACAGGTAACACACACACACACACCCCTCTACAACAGGTAACACACACACACCCACACACCCCTCTACAACAGGTAACACACACACACCCACACACCCCTCTACAACAGGTAACACACACACACACACACCTCTACAACAGGTAACACACACACACACACCTCTACAACAGGTAACACACACACACACCTCTACAACAGGTAACACACACACACACCTCTACAACAGGTAACACACACACACACCTCTACAACAGGTAACACACACACACACCTCTACAACAGGTAACACACACACACCTCTACAACAGGTAACACACACACACACACACACCTCTACAACAGGTAACACACACACACACACACCTCTACAACAGGTAACACACACACACACACACCTCTACAACAGGTAACACACACACACCCACCCACCCCTCTACAACAGGTAACACACACACACCCACCCACCCCTCTACAACAGGTAACACACACACACCCACCCACCCCTCTACAACAGGTAACACACACACACCCACCCACCCACCCTCTACAACAGGTAACACACACACACCCACCCACCCACCCCCCCACAACAGGTAACACACACACCCACCCACCCCTCTACAACAGGTAACACACACACCCACCCACCCACCCACCCCTCTACAACAGGTAACACACACACACCCACCCACCCACCCCCCTACCACAGCCAACACACACACACCCACCCACCCACCCCTCTACACCAGCTAACACACACACTCCCTCCCACCCACCCACCCCTCTACAACAGCTAACACACACACACACACACACCCACCCCTCTACAACAGCTAACACACACACACCCCCCCCCCCCCCCCCCCCCCTACAACAGCTAACACACACACACCCACCCACCCACCCACCCCTCTACAACAGCTAACACACACACACACACCCACCCCTCTACAACAGGTAACACACACACACCCACCCACCCACCCCTCTACACCAGGTAACACACACACACACACCCACCCACCCCTCTACAACAGCTAACACACACACACACACACCCACCCACCCCTCTACAACAGGTAACACACACACACACACCCACCCACCCCTCTACAACAGGTAACACACACACACCCACCCACCCACCCCTCTACAACAGGTAACACACACACACACACCCACCCACCCCTCTACAACAGGTAACACACACACACACACCCACCCCTCTACAACAGGTAACACACACACCCCCACCCACCCCACTACAACAGGTAACACACACACACACACCCACCCACCCACCCCTCTACAACAGGTAACACACACACACACCCACCCACCCACCCCTCTACAACAGGTAACACACACACACCCACCCACCCACCCCTCTACAACAGGTAACACACACACACCCACCCACCCACCCCTCTACAACAGGTAACACACACACACACACCCACCCACTCCTCTACAACAGGTAACACACACACACCCACCCACCCCTCTACAACAGGTAACACACACACACCCACCCACCCCTCTACAACAGGTAACACACACACACACACACACACACACACACACACACCCCTCTACAACAGGTAACACACACACACACACACACACACCCCTCTACAACAGGTAACACACACACACACACACACACACCCCTCTACAACAGGTAACACACACACACACACACACACACCCCTCTACAACAGGTAACACACACACACCCACCCACCCACCCCCTACAACAGGTAACACACACACACACACACACACCCCTCTACAACAGGTAACACACACACACACACACACACCTCTACAACAGGTAACACACACACACACACACACACACACCCCTCTACAACAGGTAACACACACACACACACACACCTCTACAACAGGTAACACACACACACCCACCCACCCCCCCCTCTACAACACCTATCCCACACCCACCCACCCACCCACCCACCCCTCTACATCATCTAACACACACCCACCCACCCACCCACCCACCCACCCCTCTACAACAGGTAACACACACACACCCACCCACCCACCCCTCTACAACAGGTAACACACACACACCCACCCACCCACCCCTCTACAACAGGTAACACACACACACACCCACCCACCCCTCTACAACAGGTAACACACACACACCCCCCCACCCACCCCTCTACAACAGGTAACACACACACACACACCCCCCCACTCCTCTACAACAGGTAACACACACACACCCCCCCACCCCCCTACAACAGGTAACACACACACACCCACCCACCCACCCTCTACAACAGGTAACACACACACACCCACCCACCCACCCCTCTACAACAGGTAACACACACACACCCACCCACCCACCCCTCTACAACAGGTAACACACACACACCCACCCACCCACCCCTCTACAACAGGTAACACACACACACACACCCACCCACCCTCTACAACAGGTAACACACACACACACCCACCCACCCCTCTACAACAGGTAACGCCCACCCCCCCCTCTACAACAGGTAACGCCCACCCACCCCTCTACAACAGGTAACACCCACCCACCCCTCTACAACAGGTAACACACACACACACACACACACACACACACACACACCCCTCTACAACAGGTAACACACACACACACACACACACACCCCTCTACAACAGGTAACACACACACACACACACACCTCTACAACAGGTAACACACACACACACACACACACACACCCCTCTACAACAGGTAACACACACACACACACACACACACCCCTCTACAACAGGTAACACACACACACACACACACCTCTACAACAGGTAACACACACACACACACACACACCTCTACAACATACTTAATAATAGTAACAACAATGTGTCTCTCTCTCCATGTTAATATTAATAAAGAAACATTGTATGTTAGAAGTTAATACTTTTTAATTTGTTTATTTTATTAGTGTGTGTGTGTGTGTGTGTGTGTGTGTGTGTGTGTTTAAGGGCCCGGATGTGACATTTGAGCAGTTCCTGAGCTCAGTAGAGGAGTGCTGTCCTCACATCGCCAACACCATCAAACACAGGTAACACCCTGAACTATACCTGTCTCACCTCCCTCACCGGTCTCACATCTCTCACCCTACTACACCTCTCTTACCTGTCTCACCCTACTACACCTCACCTGTCTCACTTCACACTGCTCTTGTTGTTGAAAGTTATACATTCTCTTGCTTGGTTTTAAATGTTTGAATACTGTAAAATAAACAAACGTGTGTGTGTGTGTGTGTGTGTGTGTGGGGGAGGTTGTGTTCAATTGCAGACAGAGAGCTGCAGGACATGGAGCAATTTTTTGCTGAATTACCGAGTGCCTTCACTGACTCTGAGGCCTTCAAGACCAGTGTTGTAGGTGTGTGTGTGTCTGTGTGTTTTATGAGAGAGAGAGAGAAATTTTAACAGTGAAGAAAAACATTTTTTAGTCAGTCTCTCTGTAGGTGCTTCTATTTATTATTATTATTCCTATTTTATTCACATATAGAATTATAAATACTCCTGAACATTAACGTGTGTGTGTGTGTGTGTGTGTAGGGTTGTTTATGCGTCAGATGCTGCTGGCGTATAATAAACTGTCCTTCAGTCAGGTGTATAAACTCTACAAGGCCCTGCAGCAGTACTGTCACCGTGGGCAACGACCCCGACATGACCTCGCTAACGATGACATGGAGCTGAGTGCTAACGAGGACACGCTGACCGACATCACGGGGAAAAGCCAGACAGACACGTGCTCTCTGCACCAGTCAGAGCTTCGGTCAGTGTGTGTGTGTGTGTGTGGGAGAGGGAGCTCTGTAGTTTAATTTTGGGTATGAAATATTGTAAAATACATCAAACAAGTGATTATCACGGCGTGTGTGTGTGTGTGTGTAGGAATGATGAAAGTTGTGGTCCTCTCTCTCAGAAACAGGCGGAGTATTTTCTTGCTCGACAGGTCAGTCATCAACACACACACCCCTAAATCTGAGTTTGTGTTTAATGTAATAAACAGGTGTGTGTGTGTGTGCGCAGGCATACATGTTGAAAAACGATGAGAACAAGGCCATGAGTCCAGATAAACTGCAGGACGAACTCAACAACATCCTGAAGTTTAACCCTGACCTCGCTGAGGTGGTGAGTTCAGTGCTGTGGTCATCAGAGGACACGCACATAAATAGCAAAGTAAAAGCCTAAAATCTATAGGTATGAGTGAGGTGTGTGTGTGTGTGTGTACATGTGTGTGAGTGTGTGTGAGTGTGTGTGAGTTCATGAGTGCATCACTGATTGGTCTAGGGATGTCACAGTACTTTCAGACACAACTGGTTCCGAGAGACACAAAAAATAAGAAAAGCAGTAGGGGTGTTTATTGCTAAAGATTTGCAGCCGTTTTCGGTGATATGGGTTTAGACACCTTATAATATCACTCCACCCGCGGTACACACTACTGACACACCCTTTTTTTAGGCACTGAGGTAATTCCTGACATCGAAAAGGAATCGGCTAAAGTACAAAGTCTTGCTCTAATAACAGATAGCTGGACCTCGGGGACAGTTATCTCAGGGTGACTGGTCATTACATAGAGGATTGGGAAATAAAGAACACCGTACTCCAAACACGTCTCCTCTATGAAAGTCATACAAGAGCTAATTTATATCTCACTATTTTCAGTACACTATGAATTTGTACAAGTTGATTTTTGCATTTAAGTAAAATAAAGAAACTAAAACTAAAACTTCTTAACATCTCACTGTTTCTGTCACCTAAACAAAGAATAATGGGAAAAAAAACCACTTTAATTTTTAAATCCAAGCCATCAGAACCGACCCGGAAACCGTGGTTAAAAACCCAGGTATTGAACCGTGGGTTAACTGAATTGTTTCGTCACTGATTGGTGGACTCCTCCCTCTTTTTGTGGTAGGCGTGGATGTACGGAGCTGTCAGGGAAATACAGTCTCTTTTTTCTCCCAGTAAATACTGGAGTTTTGTGTCGTTCTCCAGTTTGATGAAGTCCGGACAAATCAGCTCAAATTTAGGAAAGAACTGTTTTGGAATTTCCTGGTAGTTTGGACAGGATGTGAGGAAGTGGAGCTCTGTCTCTACCTCTCCTTGGTTACAGTACAGACAGAACCTGCTCTCTCTGGGCAGCCAGCTCTGTCTGTATCTGCCCCTCTCTATACCCAGGCTGTGGTCACTGAGTCTGTATCTGCCCCTCTCTATAGCCAGGCTGTGGTCACTGAGTCTGTATCTGCCCCTCTCTATACCCAGGCTGTGGTCACTGAGTCTGTATTTGCCCCTCTCTATACCCAGGCTGTGGTCACTGAGTCTGTATCTGCCCCTCTCTATAGCCAGGCTGTGGTCACTGAGTCTGTATCTGCCCCTCTCTATAGCCAGGCTGTGGTCACTGAGTCTGTATCTGCCCCTCTCTATAGCTAGGCTGTGGTCACTGAGTCTGTATCTGCCCCTCTCTATAGCCAGGTTGTGGTCACTGAGTCTGTATCTGCCCCTCTCTATAGCCAGGCTGTGGTCACTGAGTCTGTATCTGCCCCTCTCTATAGCCAGGCTGTGGTCACTGAGTCTGTATCTGCCCCTCTCTATAGCCAGGCTGTGGTCACTGAGTCTGTATCTGCCCCTCTCTATAGCCAGGTTGTGGTCACTGAGTCTGTATCTGCCCCTCTCTATAGCCAGGCTGTGGTCACCGAGCCTGTATCTGCCCCTCTCTATAGCCAGGCTGTGGTCACCGAGCCTGTATCTGCCCCTCTCTATAGCCAGGCTGTGGTCACCGAGCCTGTATCTGCCCCTCTCTATAGCCAGGCTGTGGTCACCGAGTCTGTATCTGTTTATAGTTTTCCTCGGCATGTTTTCTCTGATTGTACTCGGTATTCTCTCTCTCTCTCTCTCTCTCTCTCTCTCTCTGCAGCACTATGTGAGTTATTTGAACAGTATGCGTGTTCAGGATGTCTTCACCTCCACACACAGTCTCCTGCACTACTTTGACCGCATCGTCTTGTCCGGTGGTGAGGGGAAGAGTAACGGA
>NC_080714.1:821758-851758 GCF_019097595.1 Hemibagrus wyckioides
AACACACACACACTCACTCACTCACTCACAAACTCACAAACACACTCACTCACTCACTCACTCACTAACACACACACACTCACTCACTCACTCACAAACACACAAACACACACTCACTCACTCACAAACACACTCACTCACTCACTCACTCACAAACACACAAACACACACTCACTCACTCACAAACACACAAACACTCAGTCACTCACTCACTCACACACTCACTCACTCACTCACTCACAAACACACACTCACTCACTCACTCACTCACACTCACTCACTCACTCACTCACTCACTCACAAACACACAAACACTCACTCACTCACTCACTCACTCACTCACAAACACACAAACACACACTCACTCACTCACTCACTCACTCACAAACACACACACACTCACTCACTCACTCACTCACTCACTCACACACACACTCACTCACTCACTCACTCACAAACACACACACACACTCACTCACTCACTCACTCACAAACACACACACACACTCACTCACTCACTCACAAACACACACACTCACTCACTCACTCACTCACAAACACACACACTCACTCACTCACTCACAAACACACACACACTCACTCACTCACTCACAAACACTCACTCACTCACTCACTCACAAACACTCACTCACCACTAAACTACAAACACACACTCACTCACTCACTCACTCCCACACTCACTCACTCACTCACTCCACTCACTCACAAACACACAAACACTCACTCACTCCACTCACTCACTCCACTCACAAACACACAAATAAATAAATATAAATAAATACGCCACTCTAAATAAAAATAAATAAATAAATAACTCAGCAAAATAAATAAATAAATACTTGGACCCATACAATAAATAAAAACACTCCAAAATAAATAACACACACACCACCAGACGCATCACAAATCACACACACCAAATACTTCACCCAGGCTCATATAATAAATAAACACTCCACTCACCAATAAATAAAGCAAATAGATACTTGGACCACTCAGGCGTAAATAAATAAATACTGCGCATCATCACCACCTCAGCACCCACCACTCACCCACTCATAAACACACACAAACACTGCAGCTCACTCGCACGGCTGCGCACCAACAAACACACAAACACACACTCACTCACGGGCGCGCACGCTACCTACTCCACCAAACCAAAAGCCAAATAACTCAACTCACTCAGGCGCGCGCCAAACACACACCACCGACTCACTCACTCACTCACAGCCACAAACACTCAGTCACTCCAGTCACGCAGGTCAGCCAGTACTCAAACACTCGCATCACTCCACAAAGCACACAAACACACAGCCACCACCAAAGCGTAAGCAAACCACACAAACACTGCGGGCGTCACGCCACTCACTCACACTCACCAACTCACCCACTAAGCCATGTACAAACACACAAACACTCCACCGTCACTCACTCACTCACCCACCACTCATCAAACACACAAACACTCACTCCTCACTCACTCACAAATAAACAATAATACACACACCTGCACTCACTCCACTCCACTCCACTCACTCCTCCTACAAACACACACTCCACTCCACTCACTCCACAAACACAGTCACACTCACTCCTCCTCACCACTCAAACACACACACTCACTCCTCTACTAACACACACACTCCTCACCCACTCCAAACACACACTCACTCACTGCCACAAACACACACACACTCACTCCCACTCACTAATAAACACACAAACACTCACTCACTCCACTCACAAACACACACTCACCACCTCACCACCTCAAACTCAAACACACACTCCACTCACTCACTCACTACTCAACACTGGACACACACTCACTCACCTACTCACAAACACATGCTCCTAAACACACACTCCACTCCACTCACAAACACACTCACTCACTCACTCCACTCACAAACACACACAAACACACTCCTCCCACTCCACAAACACACAAACACTCAGTCACTCACTCCTAAACACACACACACTCCCACTCACCCACTCACTCCACAAACACACACACTCCCACTCACTCACTCCTCTGATTACACACTCACTCACCCACTCCTACCCACTCACTCATCCTAAACACACAAACACTCACTCACTCACTCACAAACACACACACACACTCACCACTCACCACAAACACACAAACACTCACTCACTCCACAAACACACACACTCCCACTCCACTCCACTCACAAACACACACACTCACTCCCACTCACTCCACTCACAAACACACTCCCAGTCACCTCACCCACTCACTCACTCCTTCAAACACACAAACACTCACTCCACTCACTCACTCTGAAAACACACACTCCTCACTCCACTCCACACACTCACCACTCACTCCACCACTCACTCCACTCACTCACAAACACACAAACACTCACCTCCCACTCACCACTCCACTCACAAACACACAAACACACACTCCTCCACTCCACTCACTCCACACACACTCACTCACTCCCACTCACCCACTCACTCACAAACACACAAACACTCACTCACTCACTCCACTCACAAACACACAAACACTCACTCCTCACTCTGAGCCTCACTCACTCACTCACTCACAAACACTCCAGTCACTCCCAGTCACCAGTCACCCATCACTCAAACACTCACTCACTCCTCACAAACACACAAACACACACTCACTCACTCCACTCACTCCTCCTAGAGCACAAACACTCAGTCACTCACTCCTGACCACTCTCCTCTCACACACACACCCTCACTCACTCACTCCTCACAAACACTCACTCCTCCTCCACCAACTGAATGCTCCTACACACACTCCACCTCACCACTCCACTCACTCACTCACAAACACACACACTCACTCACTCCTCCTGACCCACAAACACACACACACTCACTCCACTCACAAACACACACACTCACTCACTCACTCACTCACAAACACACACACTCCTACCTAAACTCACTCAAACACACTTGAAACACACACACACTCACTCACTCACAAACACACACTCACTCACTCACTCACAAACACACACTCACTCACTCACTCACAAACACACAAACACTCACTCACTCACTCACAAACACACAAACACACACTCACTCACTCACAAACACACACACACTCACTCACTCACTCACAAACACACAAACACTCACTCACTCACTCACTCACAAACACACACTCACTCACTCACTCACTCACTCACAAACACACACACACTCACTCACTCACTCACAAACACACACTCACTCACTCACTCACAAACACACACACACTCCACTCACAAACACACACCTCACTCACTAAACTACAGACCGCACACACTCACCCACTCATACTACAAACACTCACTCCACCCACATCACACACTCACCCACTCCACTCACTCACAAACACACACCTCACCTGACCTACCTCACTCCTCCAAGCCACACACACACTCACTCCTCACCATCACTCCACAAACACACACACACTCACTCACTCCTCACAAACACACACTCATCACTCACTCCAAACACACACACACTCTGCTCACTCACTCACTCACTCACTCCTCCATCCTGAGCCACCTCCTCACTCCTCACAGACACACACACATCCACTCACTCCACTCCCACTCCACAAACACACACACCTCCCTCCCTCCTCCTGAGCCTCCTCCACAAACACACAAACACTCACTCACTCCACTCACAAAACACACACACCTCACTCCACTCACAAACACACTCACACTCACTCACTCACTCCACAAACACACACACACTCACTCCTCACTCCACTCACTCCTCCACAAACACTCCTCACTCACTCACAAACACACACTCCACTCACTCACTCCACAAACACACACTCACTCACTCCTCACAAACACACACTCACTCACCCACTCCACACACACACTCACTCACTCACTCACTCACAAACACACAAACACTCACTCACTCACTCACAAACACACACTCACTCACTCACTCACAAACACACACTCACTCACTCACTCACAAACACACAAACACTCACTCACTCACTCACAAACACACACTCACTCACTCACAAACACACACACACTCACTCACTCACACTCACTCACTCACTCAAACACACAAACACTCACTCACTCACTCACAAACACTCACTCACTCACAAACACACACTCACTCACTCACTCACTCACAAACACACACTCACTCACTCACTCACTCACTCACAAACACACACCATCACACTCCACTCACTCCTCCTGAAACACACACACACTCACTCCTCCTCACAAACACACACTCACTCACTCACAAACACACACACACTCCTCACTCCTCACCACCACTCACTCCTACGTCACACACCTCCTCACTCCTCCACTCCACTCCTCACTCACTCCTCACTCCTACAAACACACACCTCCTCCACTCACCACTCCTGACACACAAACACTCACTCCTCACTCCAAACACACTCACTCCTCTCACTCACTCCTCCTCCTCCTCACTCCTCCACACACACACTCTCACTCACTCACACAGGCAAACACAAACACTCACTCACTCACTCCACCACAAACACACACTCACTCACTCACTCACCACAAAACACACACCTCCACTCACTCACTCACAAACACACACACTCACTCACTCACAAACACACACACTCACTCACTCACTCACTCACTCACAAACACACACACACTCACTCACTCACTCACAAACACACACTCACTCACTCACAAACACACACACACTCACTCACTCACTCACTCACTCACAAACACACACACACTCACTCACTCACAAACACACACACACTCACTCACAAACACACACACACTCACTCACTCACTCACTCACAAACACACACTCCACTCACTCACTCACTCACAACACACACACACACTCCACTCACTCACTCACAAACACACAAACACACACTCACTCACTCACAAACACACTCACTCCACTCACTCACAAACACACAAACACACACTCACCACTCACAAACACACAAACACTCCAGTCACTCACTCCACCACACACCCACTCACTCACTCACTCCACCCACTCACTCACTCACACACACACTCACCTCCTCACTCCTCACAAACACACAAACACTCACTCACTCACTCACCTACCTACTCCCACTCACTCACAAACACACAAACACACTCACTCACTCACTCCTCACTCACTAACACACACACACTCACTCACTCACTCACAAACACACACAAACACTCATCACTCACAAACAACACACACACTCACTCACTCACTCTACAAACACACACACACTCACTCACTCTCACTCACCTGCTCATCCACACACACTCACTCACTCACTCACAAACACACAAACACTCACTCACCTCACTCACTCACAACACACAAACACCTCACTCCTCACTCACACACTCCTCCACTCACTCACAAACACACAAACACTCCACCACTGACCACACTCCTCCACTCAAACACACAAACACACACTCACTCCACTCACTCACTCCTCACTGCACTCACTCACCCACTCCACTCCTGAAACACACAAACACACACTCACTCACTCCACTCACCACAAACACAAACACACACTCACTCACTCACTCACTGCACCACACACAAACACTCTCACTCACTCACTCACTCCACTCCACTCCACAAACCTGCACACACTCACTCCAAACACTCACCCACCACTCACTACAACACACACTCACTCACTCACTCACAAACACACACTCACTCACTCACTCACAAACACACACACACTCACTCACTCACTCACAAACACACACACACTCACTCACTCACTCACTCACAAACACACAAACACTCACTCACTCACTCACAAACACACACTCACTCACTCACTCACAAACACACACTCACTCACTCACTCACTCACAAACACACAAACACTCACTCACTCACAAACACACAAACACACACTGGAAACTCACTCACAAACACACAGCACACTCACTCACTCACTCACAAACACACAAACACTCACTCACTCCACTCACTCACAAACAATACCAATAAATACACACACCTCACCACTCACCCACTCACAAACACACACACACACTCACTCACTCACTCTTTCACTAAATAAACACACACTCACTACCACTCACAAACACACACTCCACTCACTCACAATACACACACACACTTAAATACTAATAAATACACAAACACTCACCACTCCACTAAATAAACTCACTCCACAATATACAATCCACCTACCCCAATAAACTCCACTCACAATAAATAGCTACCACTCCACTCACCACAAACATAAATAAATAAATAAACTAAATACAAACACACACACTCACTCATAGACCTTTGCACTAAAACACACACTCAAATAAATAAATAAATATGGACTCACCCACTCACTCACATAACACACACACACTACTAAATCACCCAATAAATGCGGGGCAGCAACATCACTCACTAAATACACACAAATACTTAGACTGCACCATAAATAAATAAATAAATAAATACTTGAACAAACACACACTCATAAATAAATAATAACACACACTCACCTGCAGACAGAGCAAACTAAATAAATAAATCACGGACCTCACCACAAATAAATAAATACACACTCACTTGGGACCAAATAAATAACACACAATAAATAAATAAATACTTCATACAATAAATAAATAAATAAATACTCACCGCGCACCTCGCACCACTCACTCACTAATAAATAAATACACACAAACACACCTTACCCACTCAAACAATAAACATAAACACACACTCACTCACGGGCGCGAATAAATAAGCACTCACCACTCACCTTAAATACGACTACAAACACACAAACACCCAACTCAAACTAAATACAGGCGCACTCAGGCAAATACCACTAATAAATAAATACAAACACACACACACTAAATAAACTCACTCTGCCGGGCGAACAACACACACATACTCACTCACTCACTAAACCTCCTCACTACAACACACAAACACTCACTCAAACTCACAAACACTCACCACTCACTCACCACTAAGCCAAACACTCACTCACTCAAACTCACTCACTCAAACACACAAACACTCACCACTCACTCACTCAGCTCACCAAATAAACACACTCACTCACTCCACTCCACTCCACACTCACAAACACACACCACTCACTCACTCACAAACACACTCACTCACTCACTCACTCACTCACAAACACACAAACACACTCACTCACTCACTCACTCACTCACTCACTCACAAACACACACTCACTCACTCACTCACTCACTCACTCACAAACACACAAACACACTCACTCACTCACTCACTCACTCACTCACAAACACACACTCACTCACTCACTCACACTCACTCACTCACTCACTCACTCACAAACACTCACTCACTCACTCACTCACTCACTCACAAACACACACACACTCACTCACTCACTCACTCACTCACAAACACACACTCACTCACTCACTCACTCACTCACTCACTCACTCTTGTTTCTTGCCTTTAATTCTCTGTCTCTGTAGAGTTGGCTGTACACACTGGAGCAGATGAATGGATGTGACAGCGCAGTTCTGACCGAAGACTCTGTTAAAATGGCTGCTTATTTCTGTTTAACTCACAAACACTCTACCATTCACTCACTCACTCTGATTCATAAAACCAGGTTGCTGATTGTGTGTGTGTAGTATTCTAAGCACTCACACAATGGTCTCACTGGTCACAAACACTCACAGTTTCACTCTCTCACTCACTCACTGCTGGACTCAGCTCACAAACACACACACTGCACTACTAAACACTCAATTCACAGCTCACTCACCACTCACAAACACACCACTCAGCTCCCTCACCAGCTGCTCAGTCACTCAGCAGACTCACTCACTCACTCACCACTGGACTCACTCAGACTCACTCACTCACCAGCGACTCACTCACTCACCAAGAGGTAACTCACTCACACATCACAACACACACACACCTCACCACTCACTCCACCACCACCACAAGCTGAGAGGCGAAATAATCTTGTTTCTTGCCTTTAATTCTCTGTCTCATTGTGAGTGTGTACACTTTCACCGGAGCAGATGAATGGATTGAACTTTTCTGCTCTGTGTGTGTGTGCTTATTTCTGTTAACTGTGAGATTATTATTATTGTTTGTGTTATGTGATTATTATTAATGACATGCGCGTCATCTCAGCGTGATGTGTATGTGTGTGTGTAGTATGCTTGTCGTTTGTGTGTGTCTCTGGTAGCGGGGCGCTTGCAGGGTTTCTCAGCTCCTCAGCTGCTGGATGCTCAGAGACAGACCGCAGTGTTGCTATGGAAACACAGTCTGTGTAATGTTTGACAGAGATTAGTCTTGTGAGCGTGTGGAGTGTACTGCAAGAGGAGGAGGCGTGTGTCTGAGATTCTTGTTCATTGTGATGTGTGTAATATTTGGTTGAACTTTTCTGCTCTGTGTGTGTGTGCTCGTGTGTTCCTGTTTGTGTGCGTCGCTAGCGTTTGTGTGCGTGCTAGCGTTTGTGTATGTTATGTGTGCACACAGAAGCTTGGCGTAGTGTTTGTGTAAGGCCGTATCTTAGCGGTATATGTGGTTTATGTGCGTGCGGCGTTTATTGTGTGCGTAGCGTGATCTTGTGTTTAGGTGATTGTGTGTTTGTATGCGTGTGTTTAGGTTTGTGTCAGGTTTGTGTGCGTTGTGTAAGGCGTCTTTAGCAGCGTTTGTGTAAGGCGTGCAGGTTTGTGTCGTGTATGTGCGTGCGTGTATTGTGTGCGGTGTGTTTGTATCGCGTGTTTGTGTGTGCGATGTGTGTTAGTGTAAGTGTGTGTTTGTGTGTGCAGTGTTTCAGGGCATGTCATGTATTTGTGTTTGCTTGTGTTCGTGTGTGTTTCGGTGGCTGCGTGTGTGTGGCGTCACATGTCTTGTATGCGTGCATGAAAGGCCGTAGTTTGTGTGTGCGTGTTAGCGTGTGTGGCAGGTGCCGTGTGTGCGGCGTGTGTGTTGTGTGCGTGTCATTTGCGTGTGTATTGTGTGTGTGTGCGTGTGTGTTCGTGTAGCGTGTTAGGTGCTGTGCAATGCCGCATGGCAATGGCGAAACCGTGTGTGTGTAAAGGCTGTATTGAAACCCAGGTGTGTGTGCGTAGAAATGTGTGTAAAAGTGTGGCGATGTTGTGTGCGTGGTTCGTGTGCGCATGCCGTAGCGCGTGTGTGCGCCGCGTGTTCGTGCGTGTGTGTGTGCGTGTTGTTAGCGTGTGTGGGGCGTAAGTGTTCGTGCCGTGTTCGTGTGTCGCGTGCGCCGCTGTTCGTGCGTGTTCGCGGTGTGTTCGTGTTCAGCGTCGTTACAGCGTATTGTGTTCGAGCGCGCAGTTCGCGTGGTTCGTCGCGTGTATGCAGTGTTCGTAAGCGTGTCGTGTTCGTGGCGTGTATGCGTGTTCGTGTGTTACGTGTGCGTGTGTTCGCGCGTGTTACGTGTGTGATGCGTGTCGTCAAAGCGTGGTGGCCGGTGTGGCGTATATCGCGTGTTCGCGATGCGTGCTATGCGTGTTCGTGTGTGTATGCGTGTTCGCGTGTGTCGATGTCCGTCGGCGTGTAGCGCGTGTTCGTGTGTATGCGTGCGTTTGTGTCCGTGTATCGCGGTGCGGTTCGCGGTGTGATGCGTGGTTCGTGTGTGTGCGTGTTCCGTGTGTTAAATGCGTGTATCGTGTGTGTGTAGTATGCGTGTTCGCGGCGCATTGTGTTCGTGTGTCGCGTGTCGCGTGTTCGTATGCGTGTTGTGTGTCGTGTGCATGTGCGTGTTCGCATTAATGTGTATCTGTATCGCGTTCGTGTGTATGCGTGTTCGTGTGTCGCGTGTTCGTGTGTATGCGTGTTCGTGTTCGTGCGTGTCCGTGTGTTCGTGCGTCTTATGCGTGTTACGCAGGGCGTGTTTCGCGTGTGCAGCGCATCTGTTCGTAATGCAGTGGTGCGTATCGCGGTTCGTGTTGTGCCTGTGTGTGTATGCGTGTTCGTGTGTGTATGCGTGTTCGTGTGTGTATGCGTGTCCGTGCGTGTATGCGTGTTCGTGTGTGTGCGTGTGCGTGTTTGTGTCCGTGTTCGTGTGCGTGTTCGTGTGTGTATGCGTGTTCGTGTGTGTATGCGTGTTCGTGCGTGTATGCGTGTTCGTGTGTGTTCGTGCGTGTATGCGTGTTCGTGCGTGTTCGTGTGTTCGTGCGTGTATGCGTGTTCGTGTGCGTATGCGTGTTCGTGTGTGTGTGTGTGTGCGTGTGCGTGTTTGTGTCCGTGTTCGTGTGCGTGTTCGTGTGTGTATGCGTGTTCGTGTGTGTATGCGTGTTCGTGTGTGTATGCGTGTTCGTGTGTTCGTGCGTGTATGCGTGTTCGTGCGTGTTCGTGTGTTCGTGCGTGTTCGTGTGCGTATGCGTGTTCGTGCGTGTTCGTGTGTGTATGCGTGTTCGTGTGTGTATGCGTGTTCGTGTGTGTATGCGTGTCCGTGCGTGTATGCGTGTTCGTGTGTGTGCGTGTTTGTGTCCGTGTTCGTGTGCGTGTTCGTGTGTGTATGCGTGTTCGTGTGCGTGTTTGTGTCCGTGTGTGCGTGTTCGTGTGTGTGTGCGTGTTTGTGTTTGTGTGTGTGTCAGTACGATGTCTGTGCAGCAGTCTCAGCTCCTGTTGAACATGAACAGTTTGGAGCCGGTGAATTTTGGCGTTCAGCAGAACAACACCGAGCCGTTCACCATCACGCTGTGTCACCTCGCACAGCTCCACGCTGACCAGGTGCACCTCTGACCTTTCACCTCTGACCTCCCCTCTTAGCATTTAGCAGTAGTAGATTCAGCTAAACCTTAACACGTGGTTTTTGATGTTCCATTTTAATGTTGCGTGTCCTGTGTGTGCGTGTGTTCAGGGTCTGTACGCCGGCGCCAATGACATCATCAGACACCTGAAGCAGCAGTTTCCTCCTCACACTCAACACGCTAAGGTGAGCTGCATGTCACTCAGACCTGATGATTAAACACGAACATTTCTGCTAGCTAGCTGATGCTCTGCATACTCAAGCTAACTATTTAATTTTAGGTGAGTTATGATGCTAACTAGCTATAACTAACGGTCACTGGTAGCTAGCTGCATAACTAGGCTAACTGACCGTGTCAGTTCTGATTGGTCAGTGGTAGTGGAGCTAACTGTCACAGCATGAAGGGGAATCTCTGACCCCACAGTCTGCTTGGTAGTCTACATGTCTCATTTGCATAAACCCTTACAGCCCCGCCCACTCGGCTTGCTCAGAAGGCGAGAGTGTGTGTGTGTGTGTGTGTGTGTGTGTGTGTGTGCGTGTGCGCGCAGATCTGGATGCTGAGTGACCTGAACATTCAGTTTGAGAAAGCGATGAATGATGGGAAATATCACGTGGCTGAGCCTCACGTCACCGCAATCTCCGCCCTGAACTCCACCGAGGGGCTCTACAGGTAAACGTGTGTGTGTGTGTGTGTGTGTGTGTGTGTGTGTGTGTGTGCGCGCCGTACCTCACACCACACAGGTCACAGGACTGAAACTTAAACTGAACAAGGCACACAGAACTAACATGCAGAGTGTGTGTGTGGACAGGAAAGCTCAACTGTTAAAAGCTATAAATCGGACATCAGAAGCTTCCAAAGTCCTGCAGCATCTACAGCAGCTGTGTGACAAGAACAAGAACACCGAGATGATCATCAGGTGTGTGTGTGTGTGCAGTGTAAATATAATGTATGTGTGCAAGTGTAAATATAATATAAATATGCTCTGTGTGTGTTACAGGGTGATGTTAGCCACAGCAGAGCTGCACTGGGACTCGTGTGGATATTCCGCTGCTCTCCCGCTCCTGCTAAAGGCTTTAACACTCACACGCCAACACAACCTGCAGAGACTAGAGTGTAAAACTATACTGCACCTCGCATACACACAGGTACACAAACACACCATTATTATTTATTTATTTATTTTTTACAAATCTGCTTCTTTTCAGTAATGAAGTTTCATGTGGTGGTGTTTGAATAATGCTGAACTGTGTGTGTAGTTGATGTTGGGGATCCCAGAGCAGGCTCTCTCGTTGGTGTGTGGTGTGTTGGAGTGTGTGTTAGCTCACGGTGCCCTGATGGATAAAGCTAAAGCTCTGCTGCTGATGGCTCGGTGTCAGGTGGCTCTGAGTGCGTCTGCTTCGGGGGAACACAGACTGACCGGTGTGTGTGTGTGTTCATTTTGCAAGTATTAATTGTATTAAACTGACTGTCATGTTTTTGCTGTCTCGATACATGGACCTTTATGGATGGATTTATTAATTGTGTGTGTGTGTGTGTGTAGCTGTAGAGTCAGCACTACACACTCTGGAGGAGGCGGGGCTTTATTTCTCTCAGCTGGACTGTAAGCAGCGTCTGCGTGATGTTTATTACCTGCAGTCTCTGCTACACCACACGCTGGGAAACTCAGCTGAACGCAACAAGTGTGCACTAATGTTCCGCATGCTGAATCAGGAGCTGCTGCACGCCCTGACCACGCCTACCCAGCACCTCTGATGCACACACCTTCCCCGCCCACACCCACCCAGCACCTCTGATGCACACACCTTCCCCACCCACGCTCCCACCCAGCACCTCTGATGCACACACCTTCCCCACCCACGCTCCCACCCAGCACCTCTGATGCGCACACCTTCCCCGCCCACACCCACCCAGCACCTCTGATGCACACACCTTCCCCACCCACGCTCCCACCCAGCACCTCTGATGCGCACACCTTCCCCGCCCACACCCACCCAGCACCTCTGATGCACACACCTTCCCCACCCACGCCCACCCAGCACCTCTGATGCACACACCTTCCCCGCCCACGCTCCCACCCAGCACCTCTGATGCACACACCTTCCCCGCCCACGCTCCCACCCAGCACCTCTGATGCACACACCTTCCCCGCCCACACCCACCCAGCACCTCTGATGCACACACCTTCCCCACCCACGCCCACCCAGCACCTCTGATACACACACCTTCCCCGCCCACGCTCCCACCCAGCACCTCTGATGCACACACCTTCCCCACCCACGCCCACCCAGCACCTCTGATACACACACCTTCCCCGCCCACGCTCCCACCCAGCACCTCTGATGCACACACCTTCCACTCTCACACACCACAAATCTGTACTAATAAACATGTTTGATATAAATGTGTGTTTTTGTGTGTGAATGTGTAGAGCACAACATTATACAGAACAATACAATAGTGGTGACCAAAATTAAAATAATACAAAATGCAGTGTCTAAAACTGACAGTGAAAGTAAAATAAAATGAAATGTTAGTAGAAGTGACATATGAAGTAGTTGAAAAGCTGAATAAAAAAAAATAGATTTTATGGACTGTAGCATATATAAATATATAAACAAAAATGTAAGTTATAAAATAAACAGGAAATTCAAGAGTAAACAGAGTAAGTAAATAATGATGTGAATATTTTATTATAATAAACCTGATCATGTTTGAAAATACAGATCTGCACTGAGTGTCTCCACGTGGCTGTAGATCCGAAAGCCTGCTGTTTTTTTCTCTCTGGTGTAATGTGAGACCTGGTGTCCACCTCCTCCACACATCTGCACTCCTCCGTCCTCATCCCTCCATCTTCACTCCTCAACATGGAGGCTCTGGGCGGTTATCCGTCCAAACCGTCCAGCTCCAGACCCCGGCTCGTGTCCCTCATCCTCACCGTGTGTCTCTGCATCACCTCGCTGTATCTCCTGCACGCAAAGATCTCCAGGAACCGCAAACACGCCGACTTTTACTCTTTCCAAGTGAAGGACACGAAGGGGAGAAGCGTCTCACTGGAGAAATATCGGGGGAAAGTAAGTTTCACGAGTCTACAAATCAGCATGGTTTATTTATTCCGTTATTTTTCAGCGCAGTAGTGAAGAGTTTTTGTACATTTAATTGTGAATAAAAGCTTGTTTTCTCCTGCACACACTCCTCACACTCCTCTTGTCCAGGACACACACACACACACACTCACACACACTCCTCTTGTCCAGGACACACACACACACACACACTCCTCTTGTCCAGGACACACACACACACACACACACACACACACACTACAGCCACGAAGTCAACTCGTCTACAGGGGTGTCTAGTGTGAATCACTTTACTGAACCGATTCAATCAGAGCAATAATTAATATGTAGATATTATCTAGAATACTGTTTATTCGATACTGCGTAACAGTTAACTATTTATGACCTTATGTTAGAACAAAAGCAGAAAAAGACGGCATTTTTTTCTTAATAGTTCTCGCTAATCAGTTCATCTGAATCATTCTGTGGAGTCATTTAAAACGACTCGTTCTTAACTGTGTGTGTGTGTTGAGTTTTCTTTTCATCCACTGACTGCAAAAAAGCGATGTTTAAATGTTTCACAAAAACACTTTACCGCATGAATTTTAGTCTAAATAATGTTCATTTGTTTCAGTCAGCGATACTGTATAACAGCAGGGGACTTGTATTAGCACGTAGCTAACCGTGTTTCTACCTGAATTTCGACAAATCCCGCCTCCCGTGTTGCGATTCGCTAGAGTAACTTGTATTCTGCTCTCTGATAGGTTACTACTAATCACGTGTGAGCTACTAGCCAATTGTATAGAGGCAGACGTGATTTTTCGGAATACAGGTGGAAAACGTAATATAATTCATCATTAAAAGGTTTTTGAACATTAAAATGACAAAATGAATGTTGAGCCTGTAAAAAGATATACCTTCTGACAGCATGGCTAAAGGGGACAGTTTCAGTGAAAATAATAATAAAAAATATATAATATATAAATATATGAAAATATCTGCGTTACGCATGTGTTGTAACTCAATTCCCAGAGACAGACTATTGAAAAGTCATGTTTTGTTCTTCTCTGGATTTTCCATTAGAGTCAAAGGAATAATCTCTCAGTGTTTGTTAGTGATTTTTATTTAAAAAATAATAATAAGATATAAACCATGTATTAATAAACTGTTGTAAACAGCTACATAGTGCTAAGTAAGAAATAAAAGACCTCAGAGCATGCTGAGCTCAAACACAACGCCCGAGTGATGATGAGCTGATGTTTATTACTAACAAAACAACCCCAAATATTTTATTCCTTAATTTGCAAAAGAATGCCATTCTTATTTATTAAAATAAACGAAAACTGTTCTTTATTTGATCTGTATATGATTCCATTTTTTTCTGTTATATGTTGTATGGAATATCCAAGAAGTTACTTCCTGTTCTCACTTAGGCTACAGCAGCTGTAAACAGATGTTTCCACACCATCCTCTCTGTTTTCTCTCTCCTGAAAATCCCTAGGACAAAACAGTTTTAGTTACTGAGAAAGAGTAACCTTATCTGTCCTGGGGATGGTAAGCTTTACCTCTGTTACCGTCCACTGACACTGGAGACTGCTTCCCTTAATGTCATAACATTTCCCTGCAGAAAAAAAATCACCATATTGCTTCTGATATAACAATTACACGGGTTTTAATTAGTTTATATGGAGCGTCCGCACGTGCCTGCGAATGAGGCGCTGCTATAGGCTGAAAGAATGAAGGCCTGACCACCAGTCAGAGTCCAGGACTGACCAGCGCTGTGTTCTAACCCGTCCAGATAACCGTGCTCTGTTGTTTCAGGTGTCTCTGGTTGTGAATGTGGCGAGTCACAGTGAACAGACTGAGCAGAATTACAGAGACCTACAGGAGCTGCACCGGGCTCTCGGCTCCACCCACTTCACCGTGTTGGCTTTCCCGTGCGCTCAGTACGGAGACACGGAACTGGGGACGGGCCGAGACGCAGAGACCTTTGCCAGGTCCAACTACGCCGTCACTTTCCCCTTCTTCAACATGATAAAAATCATGGGGTCAGAGGCGGACCCAGCCTTCAGGTTCCTCACAGGTATCTAAAACACAATTAAAGACACAACCTGAAGAACCTGTACGCTAAAACACACACTCAGCCTATACGCTAAAACACACTCAGCCTGTACGCTAAAACACACACTCAGCCTGTACGCTAAAACACACACTCAGCCTGTACGCTAAAACACACTCAGCCTGTACGCTAAAACACACTCAGCCTGTACGCTAAAACACACTCAGCCTGTACGCTAAAACACACTCAGCCTGTACGCTAAAACACACTCAGCCTGTACGCTAAAACACACACTCAGCCTGTACGCTAAAACACACTCAGCCTGTACGCTAAAACACACTCTCAGCCTGTACGCTAAAACACACTCTCAGCCTGTACGCTAAAACACACTCAGCCTGTACGCTAAAACACACTCAGCCTGTACGCTAATACACTCTCAGCCTGTACGCTAAAACACACTCAGCCTGTACGCTAAAACACTCTCAGACTGTACGCTAAAACACACTCAGCCTGTACGCTAAAACACACTCAGCCTGTACGCTAAAACACACTCAGCCTGTACGCTAAAACACACACTCAGCCTGTACGCTAAAACACACACTCAGCCTGTACGCTAAAACACACACTCAGCCTGTACGCTAAAACACACACTCAGCCTGTACGCTAAAACACACTCAGCCTGTACGCTAAAACACACTCAGCCTGTACGCTAAAACACACTCAGCCTGTACGCTAAAACACACACTCAGCCTGTACGCTAAAACACACTCAGCCTGTACGCTAAAACACACTCAGCCTGTACGCTAAAACACACTCTCAGCCTGTACGCTAAAACACACTCTCAGCCTGTACGCTAAAACACACACTCAGCCTGTACGCTAAAACACACTCTCAGCCTGTACGCTAAAACACACTCAGCCTGTACGCTAAAACACACACTCAGCCTGTACGCTAAAACACACTCAGCCTGTACGCTAAAACACACACTCAGCCTGTACGCTAAAACACACTCAGCCTGTACGCTAAAACACACTCAGCCTGTACGCTAAAACACACACTCAGCCTGTACGCTAAAACACACTCAGCCTGTACGCTAAAACACACTCTCAGCCTGTACGCTAAAACACACACTCAACCTGTCTGCTAAAACACACACTCAGCCTGTACGCTAAAACACACACTCAGCCTGTACGCTAAAACACACTCAGCCTGTACGCTAAAACACACTCAGCCTGTACGCTAAAACACACTCAGCCTGTACGCTAAAACACACTCAGCCTGTACGCTAAAACACACACTCAGCCTGTACGCTAAAACACACTCAGCCTGTACGCTAAAACACACTCAGCCTGTACGCTAAAACACACTCTCAGCCTGTACGCTAAAACACACTCTCAGCCTGTACGCTAAAACACACACTCAGCCTGTACGCTAAAACACACTCTCAGCCTGTACGCTAAAACACACTCAGCCTGTACGCTAAAACACACACTCAGCCTGTACGCTAAAACACACTCAGCCTGTACGCTAAAACACACACTCAGCCTGTACGCTAAAACACACTCAGCCTGTACGCTAAAACACACTCAGCCTGTACGCTAAAACACACACTCAGCCTGTACGCTAAAACACACTCAGCCTGTACGCTAAAACACACTCTCAGCCTGTACGCTAAAACACACACTCAACCTGTCTGCTAAAACACACACTCAGCCTGTACGCTAAAACACACACTCAGCCTGTACGCTAAAACACACTCAGCCTGTACGCTAAAACACACACTCAGCCTGTACGCTAAAACACACTCTCAGCCTGTACGCTAAAACACACTCAGCCTGTACGCTAAAACACACACTCAGCCTGTACGCTAAAACACACTCAGCCTGTACGCTAAAACACACTCTCAGCCTGTACGCTAAAACACACTCAGCCTGTACGCTAAAACACACACTCAGCCTGTACGCTAAAACACACACTCAGCCTGTACGCTAAAACACACTCTCAGCCTGTACGCTAAAACACACACTCAGCCTGTACGCTAAAACACACTCAGCCTGTACGCTAAAACACACTCAGCCTGTACGCTAAAACACACTCTCAGCCTGTACGCTAAAACACACACTCAGCCTGTACGCTAAAACACACACTCAGCCTGTACGCTAAAACACACTCAGCCTGTACGCTAAAACACACACTCAGCCTGTACGCTAAAACACACTCAGCCTGTACGCTAAAACACACACTCAGCCTGTACGCTAAAACACACTCAGCCTGTACGCTAAAACACACTCAGCCTGTACGCTAAAACACACACTCAGCCTGTACGCTAAAACACACACTCAGCCTGTACGCTAAAACACACTCTCAGCCTGTACGCTAAAACACACACTCAGCCTGTACGCTAAAACACACTCAGCCTGTACGCTAAAACACACTCAGCCTGTACGCTAAAACACACACTCAGCCTGTACGCTAAAACACACACTCAGCCTGTACGCTAAAACACACTCAGCCTGTACGCTAAAACACACTCAGCCTGTACGCTAAAACACACACTCAGCCTGTACGCTAAAACACACTCAGCCTGTACGCTAAAACACACACTCAGCCTGTACGCTAAAACACACTCAGCCTGCACGCTAAAACACACTCAGCCTGTACGCTAAAACACACTCAGCCTGTACGCTAAAACACACACTCAGCCTGTACGCTAAAACACACTCAGCCTGTACGCTAAAACACACTCAGCCTGTACGCTAAAACACACTCAGCCTGTACGCTAAAACACACACTCAGCCTGTACGCTAAAACACACTCAGCCTGTACGCTAAAACACACACTCAGCCTGTACGCTAAAACACACTCAGCCTGTACGCTAAAACAAACTCAGCCTGTACGCTAAAACACACACTCAGCCTGTACGCTAAAACACACTCAGCCTGTACGCTAAAACACACACTCAGCCTGTACGCTAAAACACACTCAGCCTGTACGCTAAAACACACTCAGCCTGTACGCTAAAACACACACTCAGCCTGTACGCTAAAACACACTCAGCCTGTACGCTAAAACACACTCAGCCTGTACGCTAAAACACACTCAGCCTGCACGCTAAAACACACTCAGCCTGTACGCTAAAACACACTCAGCCTGTACGCTAAAACACACACTCAGCCTGTACGCTAAAACACACACTCAGCCTGTACGCTAAAACACACTCTCAGCCTGTACGCTAAAACACACTCAGCCTGTACGCTAACACACTCAGCCTGTACGCTAAAACACACTCAGCCTGTACGCTAAAACACACTCTCAGCCTGTACGCTAAAACACACTCTCAGCCTGTACGCTAAAACACAGTCTCAGCCTGTACGCTAAAACACACTCTCAGCCTGTACGCTAAAACACACACTCAGCCTGTACGCTAAAACACACTCAGCCTGTACGCTAAAACACACTCTCAGCCTGTACGCTAAAACACACTCTCAGCCTGTACGCTAAAACACACTCAGCCTGTACGCTAAAACACACACTCAGCCTGTACGCTAAAACACACTCAGCTTGTACGCTAAAACACACACTCAGCCTGTACGCTAAAACACACTCAGCCTGTACGCTAAAACACACACTCAGCCTGTACGCTAAAACACACTCTCAGCCTGTACGCTAAAACACACTCAGCCTGTACGCTAAAACACACACTCAGCCTGTACGCTAAAACACACTCAGCCTGTACGCTAAAACACACTCTCAGCCTGTACGCTAAAACACACTCTCAGCCTGTACGCTAACACACTCAGCCTGTACGCTAAAACACACTCAGCCTGTACGCTAAAACACACTCAGCCTGTACGCTAAAACACACACTCAGCCTGTACGCTAAAACACACACTCAGCCTGTACGCTAAAACACACTCTCAGCCTGTACGCTAAAACACACTCTCAGCCTGTACGCTAAAACACACACTCAGCCTGTACGCTAAAACACACTCAGCCTGTACGCTAAAACACACTCTCAGCCTGTACGCTAACACACTCAGCCTGTACGCTAAAACACACTCAGCCTGTACGCTAAAACACACTCAGCCTGTACGCTAAAACACACACTCAGCCTGTACGCTAAAACACACTCAGCCTGTACGCTAAAACACACTCTCAGCCTGTACGCTAAAACACACTCAGCCTGTACGCTAAAACACACTCAGCCTGTACGCTAAAACACACTCAGCCTGTACGCTAAAACACACACTCAGCCTGTACGCTAAAACACACACTCAGCCTGTACGCTAAAACACACTCTCAGCCTGTACGCTAAAACACACTCTCAGCCTGTACGCTAAAACACACACTCAGACTGTACGCTAAAACACACTCAGCCTGTACGCTAAAACACACTCTCAGCCTGTACGCTAACACACTCAGCCTGTACGCTAAAACACACTCAGCCTGTACGCTAAAACACACTCAGCCTGTACGCTAAAACACACACTCAGCCTGTACGCTAAAACACACTCAGCCTGTACGCTAAAACACACTCTCAGCCTGTACGCTAAAACACACTCAGCCTGTACGCTAAAACACACTCAGCCTGTACGCTAAATCACACTCAGCCTGTACGCTAAAACACACTCAGCCTGTACGCTAAAACACACACTCAGCCTGTACGCTAAAACACACACTCAGCCTGTACGCTAAAACACACTCAGCCTGTACGCTAAAACACACTCAGCCTGTACGCTAAAACACACACTCAGCCTGTACGCTAAAACACACACTCAGCCTGTACGCTAAAACACACTCAGCCTGTACGCTAAAACACACACTCAGCCTGTACGCTAAAACACACTCAGCCTGTACGCTAAAACACACTCTCAGCCTGTACGCTAACACACTCAGCCTGTACGCTAAAACACACTCTCAGCCTGTACGCTAAAACACACTCTCAGCCTGTACGCTAAAACACACTCAGCCTGTACGCTAAAACACACACTCAGCCTGTACGCTAAAACACACTCAGCCTGTACGCTAAAACACACTCTCAGCCTGTACGCTAAAACACACACTCAGCCTGTACGCTAAAACACACTCAGCCTGTACGCTAAAACACACACTCAGCCTGTACGCTAAAACACACACTCAGCCTGTACGCTAAAACACACACTCAGCCTGTACGCTAAAACACACTCAGCCTGTACGCTAAAACAAACTCAGCCTGTACGCTAAAACACACTCAGCCTGTACGCTAAAACACACACTCAGCCTGTACGCTAAAACACACTCAGCCTGTACGCTAAAACACACTCTCAGCCTGTACGCTAAAACACACTCAGCCTGTACGCTAAAACACACTCTCAGCCTGTACGCTAAAACACACTCAGCCTGTACGCTAAAACACACTCAGCCTGTACGCTAAAACACACACTCAGCCTGTACGCTAAAACACACTCAGCCTGTACGCTAAAACACACTCTCAGCCTGTACGCTAACACACTCAGCCTGTACGCTAAAACACACTCAGCCTGTACGCTAAAACACACTCAGCCTGTACGCTAAAACACACACTCAGCCTGTACGCTAAAACACACTCAGCCTGTACGCTAAAACACACTCTCAGCCTGTACGCTAAAACACACTCAGCCTGTACGCTAAAACACACTCAGCCTGTACGCTAAATCACACTCAGCCTGTACGCTAAAACACACTCAGCCTGTACGCTAAAACACACACTCAGCCTGTACGCTAAAACACACACTCAGCCTGTACGCTAAAACACACTCAGCCTGTACGCTAAAACACACTCAGCCTGTACGCTAAAACACACACTCAGCCTGTACGCTAAAACACACACTCAGCCTGTACGCTAAAACACACTCAGCCTGTACGCTAAAACACACACTCAGCCTGTACGCTAAAACACACTCAGCCTGTACGCTAAAACACACTCTCAGCCTGTACGCTAACACACTCAGCCTGTACGCTAAAACACACTCTCAGCCTGTACGCTAAAACACACTCTCAGCCTGTACGCTAAAACACACTCAGCCTGTACGCTAAAACACACACTCAGCCTGTACGCTAAAACACACTCTCAGCCTGTACGCTAACACACTCAGCCTGTACGCTAAAACACACTCAGCCTGTACGCTAAAACACACTCAGCCTGTACGCTAAAACACACACTCAGCCTGTACGCTAAAACACACTCAGCCTGTACGCTAAAACACACTCTCAGCCTGTACGCTAAAACACACTCAGCCTGTACGCTAAAACACACTCAGCCTGTACGCTAAATCACACTCAGCCTGTCCGCTAAAACACACTCAGCCTGTACGCTAAAACACACACTCAGCCTGTACGCTAAAACACACACTCAGCCTGTACGCTAAAACACACTCAGCCTGTACGCTAAAACACACTCAGCCTGTACGCTAAAACACACACTCAGCCTGTACGCTAAAACACACACTCAGCCTGTACGCTAAAACACACTCAGCCTGTACGCTAAAACACACACTCAGCCTGTACGCTAAAACACACTCAGCCTGTACGCTAAAACACACTCTCAGCCTGTACGCTAACACACTCAGCCTGTACGCTAAAACACACTCTCAGCCTGTACGCTAAAACACACTCTCAGCCTGTACGCTAAAACACACTCAGCCTGTACGCTAAAACACACACTCAGCCTGTACGCTAAAACACACTCAGCCTGTACGCTAAAACACACTCTCAGCCTGTACGCTAAAACACACACTCAGCCTGTACGCTAAAACACACTCAGCCTGTACGCTAAAACACACACTCAGCCTGTACGCTAAAACACACACTCAGCCTGTACGCTAAAACACACACTCAGCCTGTACGCTAAAACACACTCAGCCTGTACGCTAAAACAAACTCAGCCTGTACGCTAAAACACACTCAGCCTGTACGCTAAAACACACACTCAGCCTGTACGCTAAAACACACTCAGCCTGTACGCTAAAACACACTCTCAGCCTGTACGCTAAAACACACTCAGCCTGTACGCTAAAACACACTCTCAGCCTGTACGCTAAAACACACTCAGCCTGTACGCTAAAACACACTCAGCCTGTACGCTAAAACACACACTCAGCCTGTACGCTAAAACACACTCAGCCTGTACGCTAAAACACACTCTCAGCCTGTACGCTAAAACACACACTCAGCCTGTACGCTAAAACACACTCTCAGCCTGTACGCTAAAACACACTCAGCCTGTACGCTAAAACACACTCAGCCTGTACGCTAAAACACACTCAGCCTGTACGCTAAAACACACTCAGCCTGTACGCTAAAACACACACTCAGCCTGTACGCTAAAACACACTCAGCCTGTACGCTAAAACACACTCTCAGCCTGTACGCTAAAACACACTCAGCCTGTACGCTAAAACACACTCAGCCTGTACGCTAAATCACACTCAGCCTGTACGCTAAAACACACTCAGCCTGTACGCTAAAACACACACTCAGCCTGTACGCTAAAACACACACTCAGCCTGTACGCTAAAACACACTCAGCCTGTACGCTAAAACACACTCAGCCTGTACGCTAAAACACACACTCAGCCTGTACGCTAAAACACACTCAGCCTGTACGCTAAAACACACTCAGCCTGTACGCTAAAACACACACTCAGCCTGTACGCTAAAACACACTCAGCCTGTACGCTAAAACACACTCTCAGCCTGTACGCTAACACACTCAGCCTGTACGCTAAAACACACTCTCAGCCTGTACGCTAAAACACACTCAGCCTGTACGCTAAAACACACTCAGCCTGTACGCTAAAACACACTCAGCCTGTACGCTAAAACACACTCAGCCTGTACGCTAACACACTCAGCCTGTACGCTAAAACACACTCTCAGCCTGTACGCTAAAACACACTCAGCCTGTACGCTAACACACTCAGCCTGTACGCTAAAACACACTCTCAGCCTGTACGCTAACACACTCAGCCTGTACGCTAAAACACACTCTCAGCCTGTACGCTAAAACACACACTCAGCCTGTACGCTAAAACACACTCAGCCTGTACGCTAAAACACACTCTCAGCCTGTACGCTAAAACACACACTCAGCCTGTCCGCTAAAACACACACTCAGCCTGTCCGCTAAAACACACTCAACCTGTACGCTAAAACACACTCAGCCTGTACGCTAAAACACACACTCAGCCTGTACGCTAAAACACACTCAGCCTGTACGCTAATACACACACTCAGCCTGTACGCTAAAACACACTCAGCCTGTACGCTAAAACACACACTCAGCCTGTACGCTAAAACACACACTCAGCCTGTACGCTAAAACACACTCAGCCTGTACGCTAAAACACACACTCAGCCTGTACGCTAAAACACACTTAGCCTGTACGCTAAAACACACTCAGCCTGTATGCTAAAACACACTCAGCCTGTACGCTAAAACACACTCAACCTGTACGCTAAAACACACTCAGCCTGTACGCTAAAACACACTCAGCCCACTCTCAGCCTGTACGCTAAAACACACACTCAGCCTGTACGATAAAACACACTCAGCCTGTACGCTAAAACACACACTCAGCCTGTACGCTAAAACACACACTCAGCCTGTACGCTAAAACACACTCAGTCTGTACGCTAAAACACACACTCAGCCTGTACGCTAAAACACACACTCAGCCTGTACGCTAAAACACACACTCAGCCTGTACGCTAAAACACACTCAGCCTGTACGCTAAAACACACTCAGCCTGTACGCTAAAACACACTCTCAGCCTGTACGCTAACACACACTCTCAGCCTGTACGCTAAAACACACTCTCAGCCTGTACGCTAAAACACACTCAGCCTGTACGCTAAAACACTCTCAGCCTGTACGCTAAAACACACTCAGCCTGTACGCTAAAACACACTCAGCCTGTACGCTAAAACACACTCAGCCTGTACGCTAAAACACACTCAGTCTGTACGCTAAAACACACACTCAGCCTGTACGCTAAAACACACTCAGCCTGTACGCTAAAACACACACTCAGCCTGTACGCTAAAACACACTCAGCCTGTACGCTAAAACACACTCAGTCTGTACGCTAAAACACACACTCAGCCTGTACGCTAAAACACACTCAGCCTGTACGCTAAAACACACTCAGCCTGTACGCTAAAACACACACTCAGCCTGTACGCTAAAACACACTCAGCCTGTACGCTAAAACACACACTCAGCCTGTACGCTAAAACACACACTCAGCCTGTACGCTAACACACACTCAGCCTGTACGCTAAAACACACTCTCAGCCTGTACGCTAAAACACACTCTCAGCCTGTACGCTAAAACACACTCAGCCTGTACGCTAAAACACACTCTCAGCCTGTACGCTAAAACACACTCTCAGCCTGTACGCTAAAACACACACTCAGCCTGTACGCTAAAACACACACTCAGCCTGTACGCTAAAACACACTCAGCCTGTACGCTAAAACACACTCAGCCTGTACGCTAAAACAAACTCAGCCTGTACGCTAAAACACACTCAGCCTGTACGCTAAAACACACTCAGCCTGTACGCTAAAACACACTCAGCCTGTACGGTAAAACACACACTCAGCCTGTACGCTAAAACACACACTCAGCCTGTACGCTAAAACACACTCAGCCTGTACGCTAAAACACACTCAGCCTGTACGCTAAAACACACACTCAGCCTGTACGCTAAAACAAACTCAGCCTGTACGCTAAAACAAACTCAGCCTGTACGCTAAAACACACACTCAGCCTGTACGCTAAAACACACACTCAGCCTGTACGCTAAAACACACTCTCAGCCTGTACGCTAAAACACACACTCAGCCTGTACGCTAAAACACACTCAGCCTGTACGCTAAAACACACTCAGCCTGTACGCTAAAACACACACTCAGCCTGTACGCTAAAACACACTCAGCCTGTACGCTAAAACACACTCAGCCTGTACGCTAAAACACACACTCAGCCTGTACGCTAAAACACACTCAGCCTGTACGCTAAAACACACTCAGCCTGTACGCTAAAACACACACTCAGCCTGTACGCTAAAACACACTCAGCCTGTACGCTAAAACACACTCAGCCTGTACGCTAAAACACTCTCAGCCTGTACGCTAAAACACTCTCAGCCTGTACGCTAAAACACACACTCAGCCTGTACGCTAAAACACACTCAGCCTGTACGCTAAAACACTCTCAGCCTGTACGCTAAAACACACACTCAGCCTGTACGCTAAAACACACTCAGCCTGTACGCTAAAACACACACTCAGCCTGTACGCTAAAACACACACTCAGCCTGTACGCTAAAACACACTCAGCCTGTACGCTAAAACACACTCAGCCTGTACGCTAAAACACACTCTCAGCCTGTACGCTAAAACACACACTCAGCCTGTACGCTAAAACACACACTCAGCCTGTACGCTAAAACACACACTCAGCCTGTACGCTAAAACACACTCAGCCTGTACGCTAAAACACACTCAGCCTGTACGCTAAAACACACACTCAGCCTGTACGCTAAAACACACACTCAGCCTGTACGCTAAAACACACACTCAGCCTGTACGCTAAAACACACTCTCAGCCTGTACGCTAAAACACACTCAGCCTGTACGCTAAAACACACTCAGCCTGTACGCTAAAACACACACTCAGCCTGTACGCTAAAACACACTCAGCCTGTACGCTAAAACACACTCAGCCTGTACGCTAAAACACACACTCAGCCTGTACGCTAACACACACTCAGCCTGTACGCTAAAACACACTCAGCCTGTACGCTAAAACACACTCAGCCTGTACGCTAAAACACACACTCAGCCTGTACGCTAAAACACACTCTCAGCCTGTACGCTAAAACACACTCTCAGCCTGTTCGCTAACACACTCAGCCTGTACGCTAAAACACACACTCAGCCTGTACGCTAAAACACACTCAGCCTGTACGCTAAAACACACTCTCAGCCTGTACGGTAAAACACACACTCAGCCTGTACGCTAAAACACACTCTCAGCCTGTACGCTAAAACACACTCTCAGCCTGTACGCTAAAACACACACTCAGCCTGTACGCTAAAACACACTCTCAGCCTGTACGCTAAAACACACTCAGCCTGTACGCTAAAACACACACTCAGCCTGTACGCTAAAACACACTCTCAGCCTGTACGCTAAAACACACTCTCAGCCTGTACGCTAAAACACACTCTCAGCCTGTACGCTAAAACACACACTCAGCCTGTACGCTAAAACACACTCTCAGCCTGTACGCTAAAACACACTCAGCCTGTACGCTAAAACACACTCTCAGCCTGTACGCTAAAACACACTCTCAGCCTGTACGCTAAAACACCCTCTCAGCCTGTACGCTAAAACACACTCAGCCTGTACGCTAAAACACACTCAGCCTGTACGCTAAAACACACTCTCAGCCTGTACGCTAAAACACACTCAGCCTGTACGCTAAAACACACTCTCAGCCTGTACGCTAAAACACACTCTCAGCCTGTACGCTAAAACACACTCAGCCTGTACGCTAAAACACACTCTCAGCCTGTACGCTAAAACACACTCTCAGCCTGTACGCTAAAACACACACTCAGCCTGTACGCTAAAACACACTCAGCCTGTACGCTAAAACACACTCTCAGCCTGTACGCTAAAACACACTCTCAGCCTGTACGCTAAAACACACTCAGCCTGTACGCTAAAACACACTCAGCCTGTACGCTAAAACACACTCTCAGCCTGTACGCTAAAACACACTCTCAGCCTGTACGCTAAAACACACTCAGCCTGTACGCTAAAACACACTCTCAGCCTGTACGCTAAAACACACTCAGCCTGTACGCTAAAACACACTCAGCCTGTACGCTAAAACACACTCTCAGCCTGTACGCTAAAACACACTCAGCCTGTACGCTAAAACACACTCAGCCTGTACGCTAAAACACTCTCAGCCTGTACGCTAAAACACACTCAGCCTGTACGCTAAAACACACACTCAGCCTGTACGCTAAAACACACACTCAGCCTGTACGCTAAAACAAACTCAGCCTGTACGCTAAAACAAACTCAGCCTGTACGCTAAAACACACACTCAGCCTGTACGCTAAAACACACACTCAGCCTGTACGCTAAAACACACTCAGCCTGTACGCTAAAACACACTCTCAGCCTGTACGCTAAAACACACACTCAGCCTGTACGCTAAAACACACTCAGCCTGTACGCTAAAACACACACTCAGCCTGTACGCTAAAACACACTCAGCCTGTACGCTAAAACACACACTCAGCCTGTACGCTAAAACACACTCAGCCTGTACGCTAAAACACACTCAGCCTGTACGCTAAAACACACACTCAGCCTGTACGCTAAAACACACACTCAGCCTGTACGCTAAAACACACTCAGCCTGTACGCTAAAACACACACTCAGCCTGTACGCTAAAACACTCTCAGCCTGTACGCTAAAACAAACTCAGCCTGTACGCTAAAACACTCTCAGCCTGTACGCTAAAACACACACTCAGCCTGTACGCTAAAACACACACTCAGCCTGTACGCTAAAACACACACTCAGCCTGTACGCTAAGACACACTCAGCCTGTACGCTAAAACACACTCAGCCTGTACGCTAAAACACTCTCAGCCTGTACGCTAAAACACACACTCAGCCTGTACGCTAAAACACACACTCAGCCTGTACGCTAAGACACACTCAGCCTGTACGCTAAAACAAACTCAGCCTGTACGCTAAAACACACTCAGCCTGTACGCTAAAACACACACTCAGCCTGTACGCTAAGACACACTCAGCCTGTACGCTAAAACAAACTCAGCCTGTACGCTAAAACACACACTCAGCCTGTACGCTAAAACACACTCAGCCTGTACGCTAAAACACACTCAGCCTGTACGCTAAAACACTCTCAGCCTGTACGCTAAAACACACACTCAGCCTGTACGCTAAAACACACACTCAGCCTGTACGCTAAAACACACACTCAGCCTGTACGCTAAAACACACTCAGCCTGTACGCTAAAACAAACTCAGCCTGTACGCTAAAACACACACTCAGCCTGTACGCTAAAACACACACTCAGCCTGTACGCTAAAACAAACTCAGCCTGTACGCTAAAACACACACTCAGCCTGTACGCTAAAACACACTCAGCCTGTACGCTAAAACAAACTCAGCCTGTACGCTAAAACACACTCTCAGCCTGTACGCTAAAACACACTCAGCCTGTACGCTAAAACACACACTCAGCCTGTACGCTAAAACACACACTCAGCCTGTACGCTAAAACACACACTCAGCCTGTACGCTAAAACACACTCAGCCTGTACGCTAAAACACACTCTCAGCCTGTACGCTAAAACACACACTCAGCCTGTACGCTAAAACACACACTCAGCCTGTACGCTAAAACACACACTCAGCCTGTACGCTAAAACACACTCAGCCTGTACGCTAAAACACACTCAGCCTGTACGCTAAAACACACACTCAGCCTGTACGCTAAAACACACACTCAGCCTGTACGCTAAAACACACTCTCAGCCTGTACGCTAAAACACACTCAGCCTGTACGCTAAAACACACTCAGCCTGTACGCTAAAACACACACTCAGCCTGTACGCTAAAACACACACTCAGCCTGTACGCTAAAACACACTCAGCCTGTACGCTAAAACACACACTCAGCCTGTACGCTAAAACACACACTCAGCCTGTACGCTAAAACACACTCAGCCTGTACGCTAAAACACACTCAGCCTGTACGCTAAAACACACACTCAGCCTGTACGCTAAAACACACTCAGCCTGTACGCTAAAACACACTCAGCCTGTACGCTAAAACACACACTCAGCCTGTACGCTAAAACACTCTCAGCCTGTACGCTAAAACACACACTCAGCCTGTACGCTAAAACACACTCAGCCTGTACGCTAAAACACACTCAGCCTGTACG
>NC_080714.1:859258-861758 GCF_019097595.1 Hemibagrus wyckioides
ACAGAGTGCAGTACCACCAGTGTTTTAGCCTGAAAAAAAGCAACAAGCCATGTGAGAACTGTAACACACACTCCCATCACGACCTCGGGGTTCTGTACATCTCCGTATCCGGCTGCTTCTCCAAGACTGATGGAGAGAACTGAAGCCATTATACATTTCACTGTAAAAGACCTGGTGCAGATTAACACAGTTTCCAGTGCGGGGTTTAAAATATTCATAAACACACTGGACAAGAGAGAGGTCATCCTCTCCTCATCTTACTGCCTAGATTCATAAATTAAATTTTTTTTTTAGTATAACATTATTATACCATGCATATTTTCCCTTTTTTATTTAAAGAAATCAAAGTAATGTAAAGCAGTGTGTAGTTGACGTTTAAGTCTTTAGTAATAAAAGTTTTTCAAGAAGAAGGTTTTCAGCTTTTTTAATTTTTGTATAAAATATGGCATGCAGTTGATTCAAACAATGATATAAAGCTATTCAGAACACCATTTAATGTAAATTGTGATAATCATTATTAATAATTGCAATTACAATTTCAAGGGAATAATCCACAGTTATGATTTTTGTCATAATCGTGCAGCCCTGGTTTGTATCACTGATAAACATCAGGATAACTGCAAATTTGAACAGTGGTGATCAGTGATTGGTCGTCAGGTACAGTGGTGATCAGTGATTGGTCGTCAGGTACAGTGGTGATCAGTGATTGGTCGTCAGGTACAGTGGTGATCAGTGAACTGCTGTAATTATGAGTACAGGTGTGTTCTTACCTGCCAGTAATGTCGTCCTGAGCTGAAGCCGTCTTTAGCCAGCACACACTCCCACCTGTCGAACCTCTGAGGCCCGGGCTTGACTTTAGTTTTTTGTCCCATTCGCACTCGTTTGCCATTGGAGGAGATGATGAGCGCTCGGTGAGCCGTCTCAGGATCCAGAACCACGTTGGCTGGGAGGAGAGAAAGTCCTTCATTCACCTGTACTGATGTTCTCTCTGTATGTAAACAGTATGTGATCATTTCTCTCTCACCTGCTGTGGGGATTATTCCTTTACAGATGTAGGCAGGAAGTTTCGGTCCGCTGCTTTCTTCCAAGGACTTTAATAACTCTTTCAGCGACCGGTTCTCCTCGCTCAATTTCCTGATGGCCTGCTTCAGCTCAGTCAACTCATTATACACGTTTATATCTG
The DNA here is from genome assembly GCF_019097595.1 of Hemibagrus wyckioides. Classification (NCBI taxonomy): domain Eukaryota; kingdom Metazoa; phylum Chordata; class Actinopteri; order Siluriformes; family Bagridae; genus Hemibagrus; species Hemibagrus wyckioides. The sequence continues at coordinate 860,442 of NC_080714.1, forward strand.
TGGTCGCCTCCACCAGTTGGTGTTCTTCCAGCTCTTTGTATTTGTAGTGATCCATCACGTGCCTTGAGCAGAAGGAACGAAGGCAAATCAAGCACGACTTGAAGGCTTTGCTTTTACTTCCTGTGCAAAAGTCACAGGGCACATCATCAGGTCCCGTGGCCAGAGGAGGCGCTTTACTGAGGCCCTCTCCTCTCCTAATGGAAAAGAGGATGCAGTCGCTCGAGCCAGCTATCCCTGAGTCCCTGTTCATTGAGACAGTATAAGAGCAGGAGAAGCAGAGAGTCACAACACACCACAACAACATAAACTAGCATTAATTACTGGGCTGATGGAATTCAGCAGGCTAATAAACAGAATATAAACACGACTCTAATCTCTCTGGTTTTAAGAAAATAATAGACTTCATGGTGGTAACAGTAACTCGGCTTCAGCGCACCACAGCATCACTCGCTATTTCACTGTTTCACCAAATGATCTTGTTTGATTTACCTGCTAGATTCCTCAAAATTAGATGTAAAGGCAGAAGAGCGTTCACTGGGCGCTCGTTGGGACTGGGCGCTCGGAGAGACCGGCCTGTCGAACGTCCTGTAGGAGAAATAGTTCATTCATAAAATAGAATAAAGAGGCCACTCGCTAAACACCAGCAACGATCCACGATACATTTTATTTGTTATCGTTTCTATGGTAACGGCTCACTCACGCTCCACTGACAATAAACAGATTTTAAAAAGTGTTGCTATGGTGAAATAAAGAGAAGCTCGAGTGTGTTGTATGGAAGGAGTCTCCAGGGTCAGCGCTGTGTATCAGTCAGACATAAAGCTGGAACTTTAAGTTTTCCACATCTTCAGAACAGAGGAGTTTAAAGCTCTTCACTGTTTTTCAGGAGTGTTATTGTTGAACACTGTGATCTGTTGTTTAATGGTGGACCAGGATGTACCTTGTAGTAGCTGTTCAGCCTGCAGCCACCAGAGGGAGACACGAATAATCAGAGCCATGAGCTCTACCTGTTCTCCCGACCACTGAACTGGAGCTGCTGGGATGTCTCGGCTGATATTTTGGGTCAGTTTAAGGTTAAATGCTTTGTGGTTACGTTTCTGTTTAGTTCCTCCTCAGTTTATATAAATATATACATATCTTCTGGCTAAAAAGGTTAAGTTTAAGAGGAACAAAACACTTGGGGACAGTAAGAGTGATTCCATCATAGATTATTTCACCACCTCAGAAGATTCGAATCTATTGAGTTTTACCTGAGGTCATCATCCAGTTCTTCACGCACTGAATTTAAAGAACCAGCGCTCTCAGAAGACATCACGGACC
>NC_080714.1:866758-869258 GCF_019097595.1 Hemibagrus wyckioides
AATGCAGCAGCTAGAGTCCTAACTAGAACCAGAAGATATGAACACATCACTCCTATTTTATCCACACTACATTGGCTCCCAGTCAAATTTCACATTGATTATAAAATACTGTTACTGACCTATAAAACACTAAATGGTCTCGCGCCGCAGTACCTGAGCGATCTTTTAGTCTTTTATGATCCGCCACGCCTACTCCGATCAAAGGGTGCTGGTTACTTGGTAGTACCTCAAGTAGCAAAGGCTACAGCAGGGGGCGGAGCTTTCTCTTTCAAAGCCCCACAGTTATGGAACAGCCTTCCAATTAGTGTTGGGGATTCAGACACAGTCTCAATGTTTAAGTCTAGGCTGAAGACACATTTGTTTAGTCGAGCTTTTAATGTATAGTTTTCTTATGTAAAGGAGCAGATCTGAAGGTTCATGGTCATAGAGTGTTTGGTGACTGGGATGTGTTGGATGCTGTCATCTTACCACCCTCACATGGTCACTCAGGTCACTGACTGTGAAGTGGTTGGACACTTTATGTCCCAGGAAGCCTTCATGTCTGTGACCTTCTGGCTCTCCCTTTTAGTTATGATGTCATAGCTAGTCTTGCCGGAGTCCCTGCCTGCACTTTACACATAATTCTACTTTATCTTTAAACATCACATGATCAGAAACTTAATATCTTTCTCTTTCTCTCTCTACCTTCTCTGTGGAGCTATACACTCCACTCCTGACCTCCCAGTGTTTGCCAGTTTCCAGTGTGACCACTGCCCTACCCCTGGTCGGAGTCTCGCCGCTTGATGGTGCCCACTGATGCTGTGGATGGATCTGTGTGGACCAGGAGACAGCCATGGACAGAACCACTTGGGGACTTTCACACCATCACAGATCTGCCATTTCATCTGTCAGCTTGTGACAGCAAAGAACTAGTGTTTATAATGACCTCAGAAACTACACTGACCTAATAGTTCCTCATGGGTCATTGATTGCTGTTGTAGAAAGGACATTAATCAGTTACAGTTACATTATTTACTGTTTAGTGTCACCCAAATGAGGATGGGTTCCCTTCTGAGCCTGGTTCCTCTCAAGGTTTCTTCCTTTCCATCCCAGGGAGTTTTTCCTTGCCACCATCGCCACAGGCTTCTCATTAGGGATAAAATAGTTTAATTATTAAATTTAATGATTTACTCTTATTTCTAGTTATTTATTTATTTTTATTTATTTATTTATTTTATTTTATTTTTATTTATTTTTCCCCTCCCCTTTCTCTGTTTTTCTTCTTTTGTAAAGCTACTTTGAGACAATGTTCATTGTAAAAGGCGCTATACAAAATAAACTGAATTGAATTGAATTGAATATTCCCTCCTCCAAACTGCACTGTTGGTCTGGTGTTTTTGGGTGATGTGCAGTGCCATTTGTCCTCCAAACATGGTGTGAAGTATGGTGTCCAAAGAGTTCAATTCTGGTCTCATCTGACCAGACTATATTCTTCCAGTATTTCACAGGCTTGTCCAGCAAATTGTAATCCAGCTTCAGCATGCTTTTTCTTCAGCAGTGGAGTCTTGTGTGGTGAGTGTGTGTACAGGCCATGGCAGTTGAGTTCATTACTTATTGTTTTCTTTGAAACAATTGTACTTTCTAATTCCATGTCTTTCTGAAGCTCTCCACAAGCACTCTTTGGCTCTTGGACAACTCTTCTGAACATTCTTTTCACTCCTCTGTCAGAAATCTTGTGAGGAGCACCTGGGCATGGTTTATGGTAAAATGATGTTCATTCCATATCAGGATTATGGCCCCAACAGTGCTCACTGGAACATTCAGAAGTTTTGAGATCATTCTGTGAACAATGCCATCAGTATGTTCTGCAACACTAAGGTTGTGAAGGTTGTGAGAGCGCTTTTGCTTTTAACCATCATGAGATGTTTCTTGTATAACACCTTGGCAATGAGACTAAATGGGAATGACCATCTGAAATGAATTTGCACTGACCAGCGGGCAGGACTGCTTTCTAATTTTTTGGCTTTCCATGCCTTTTCACACCTCGCTTTCTTCATGTGTTCAATATTTTTTCCCCTGTGTCATTTCACATCATTACAGATCACTTCATTTATGGACATCTATAGTTAGATTTCTTTGTGTGTGTTAGTGAGATGTAGATGAGTTACCTTTCTGTCTCAGGAGATCCTGTGAAGTTCACAGGTTGTTCCATGGAGCGTGAACTGGCTCTGCTTCTTCCATTTCTGGACATCTTGGTGCTTTAGGGGGTAAAAAGTGTGTACGTTAAACCAGGAACATTATGACATATGGAATGGACTCAGTGTGTAATCAGAGGGTCACATGATCTCAATCTAAAATCCTTCACTGTATAAACATCAGTGTGGTAGTGCTGTGTGCTGGCCATCTTGGATGCCTGGAATCATGTTTCAGTGTGGTTTGGTAAAATTCTGAACTGGACAGTGAAGCGGTCAGCTGGTGGTTGTGTGTGTTAGTGAGATGTAGATGAGTTACCTTCCTGTTT
>NC_080714.1:876758-886758 GCF_019097595.1 Hemibagrus wyckioides
TCTTATCATTCTCTCTAAGATCAGGGACTCGATCTCTGCAGACTGGAATGCCTGGTAATTCCACTTCTGCGTCGTTCAGCCATATCTCAGTGAAGATGTCTCCGGAATTCGTCAGTCTGGTTAGTTATTCGAACACGTTATACAGGAAAAGTCAGAGCTAAGTTTTATTTTTTGGGGGGGTGGGGGGTAATTGTACCCCCACCCCCACCCTCTCTCTCTTTCTCTCTCTCTCTCTCTCTCTCTCTCTTTACACTCAGTTAAACGATTCTACATGTTTTATGGTGAATTTAAACTCCAGATTCCTAAAATTTCCTAAATTAGAGATTTTTTCACGTCTTTTTTATCCGACTTTTGACATTAAATCCCAGTTTCTGGGTGTACAGCTTTATATTCTGATCTTATTCTCTTACCTCTGACTCTCGCTTGTCGTTTTTACTTTCCCTTTTTAAAACAGTGTTAGAGGTGAACCTGCAGTCTGTCAGGCCTGTAGAAGTGAAGCACTGATAATGAGATAATGACATAATGAGTAAAGTTTGTAACTCGACAAACAGAAAGAATCAGGGGCCAAACCCTCAGATATTAAATGAAGCCTTTCTCATGTGCTTAATAAGATCTCAACAGTCTTACCGTGTTTCAGTAGCTCTCAGGTGAAGAGGTTTATTACTTCTGTGGATTAGGCTTCTGTTTGCGTGACAATCGAGCAGCAGGAGGAGGAGCAGGAGGAGGAGGAGGAGGAGGAGTGTATTGAACACTATTCCTGTTTTTCTGGAATGCTGCTCTTCAGGATTTAGTGTCTCGCTCCAGGGTTTAGATTTATTCAGATGCTAAGCTTCACATAAGGTTTAATATTTTCACAAAAACAGGCTGATGTTTATTCTGAGTTAAGTTTTGAACCTGTTAGAATGTCGTTATAAAGATATTATAACTAGCTTAACTGAAGATCCCAAACCTCTGACTTAACACGCTCGCAAAGTTGTCACTTATTTCATCCCAACATCATTATAACAGTCATAATTCATGCAGTAATATTTACTGTTTATTCACTGAGGCACTCTGTAACAGAGTGGTTACTCTTTTCTAAAGTTGATTATTACACAGCAATTTAACTAAAATTACTATTTAGTGTTTGAGTTAATAAGAGAATAAAACAGCTTGTAATGTTACTGAGAAACCGCGAGCACTGTGATCGTGATCATCTGCTAAACCTCTCATCTAGAATGATATCACAAACTTACTGTCTATATTACTGAGGGTGCTGGTGGCTCAGTGGTAGGTTTCGTGTCTGCTGTGTGGAAGGCCCCGGTTGGATTCCCAGCCACTGCCCATACCCCAGCCACTGGATGCCCAAGCCTGGATTGGAGGGTTGTGTCAGGAAGGGCATCTGGTGTAAAACCTGTGCTAAGTTGTTGTGTGGACCAGCTGGTCGGCTGTGGTGACCCCTCACACATGTAGGGAGCAGCCAAAAGAAAAACAACTGTCTATATTACTGTAATATTAGAGAGGCTTTATTCGCAGGGGTCTGTGATGATGTTACCTGCCCCGGGGTGAGAGGGGTCTGATGATGTTACCTGCCCCGGGGTGAAAGGGGTCTGATGATGTCACCTGCCCCAGGGTGAGAGGGGTCTGTGATGATGTCACCATGATGTAACCTGCCCCGGGGTGAGACGGGTCTGGGATGATGTCACCTGCCCTGGGATGAGAGGGGTCTGGGATGATGTCACCTGCCCTGGGATGAGAGGGGTCTGTGATGATGTCACCTGCCCCGGGGTGAGAGGGGTCTGGGATGATGTCACCTGCCCTGGGGTGAGAGGGGTCTGGGATGATGTCACCTGCCCCGGGATGAGAGGGGTCTGGGATGATGTCACCTGCCCTGGGATGAGAGGGGTCTGGGATGATGTCACCTGCCCTGGGGTGAGAGGGGTCTAGGATGATGTCACCTGCCCCGGGATGAGAGGGGTCTGTGATGATGTCACCAGCCCTGGGGTGAGAGGGGTCTGTGATGATGTCACCTGCCCCGGGATGAGAGGGGTCTGTGATGATGTTACCTGCCCTGGGGTGAGAGGGGTCTGTGATGATGTCACCTGCCCTGGGGTGAGAGGGGTCTGTGATGATGTCACCTGCCCCGGGATGAGAGGGGTCTGTGATGTTACCTGCCCGTATCTTCACTCTAGAGTTGTATAAGTCCTGAAGGTTGGTCAGGAGCACACAGGTGAGATGTGAGCGTTATTCAGTGCTCTAGTGCTCTCTCTGTTTTTTTTCTCCTCGGATATTTTCCTCAGAAGATCTGAACAATAACACAGTGAACACCGAACACCGAACACGTCACAATGCATTAGTCAATGAATAATATGGCTGTAGGTCATTTATAATACAATGAGTAATGTATAGCTTACAAGTATATTAAGTTACACAGCTTCTACAAGGCAGTTCCTGTTAATCAGCTTTACAGCCGTGACGTTACTCTTCACCTCTCACAGGATTAATAATGTGAATAATAAGTTGTTAGGTTTTATTTGTCACATATACATTACTACACAGTGAAATTCTTTCTTCGCATGTCCCATCCTTGGAGGTTGGGGTTAGAGTGCAGGATCAGCCATGATGCAGCACCCCTGGAACAGGGTGGGTTGGGGGCCCTGCTCAAGGGCCCAATGGTGGCAGCGTGGCGGTGCTGGGGCTTGAACCCTGAACTTCTGGTCAACAATCCAGAGCCTTAACCACTTGAGCCACCACCGGCTAATAATCCTGACAACATGAAATGCTGCTGTGTTTATAACATCATTAGTATAACTACTACAAATAAAAATAATAATAATAATAAGAAGAAGAAGAAAATGATGAAGATTCACACGAGGAAGAGTTTCTCCGGGATTCTGTTCATTTGAACACGGTTTGACTGAAAACTCATCTTCTCAATACGCATAAAAACGTCTTCAGTTTATTGATCTTCAGCTCTAAAGAAGTACATTTCAGAAAAGAATAAGCATTAGCCGATGAGTTCGATATTCACTGGGTTTATTACTCAAGTGTTGTGTAACAGTCGTATAAATTATTGTTTAATTCACAATTTTTCAACACGCACCAGTTAGACACGAAGACACATTATACGAACGTACACAGGAACGACAACAATGACCAAACCCACAGTTAGCGACTTGATTTAGTTAGCGCACAACTGATTCCGCTGTGGACAATAACACTGCGCTCGGGCTAGGCTCGGGCCGATGATTGATATCTCATATGATTGCGATATCGTTTACTGAAATATGCTACGTTTGTGTGCACTAGCTATAAAAAAAAAGATGACTGTGTGGTAATGTTACATCAGCTAGCTAAACATTTCATCCTGGGAACAACACAGCAGTCTACAAACACTGACATGACTTTTAATAATAAGGAAATGTTAGTTATTGTAGTAGATTAGATTAGCGTGCTCAGTGTAGGAAGCTGGACACGTGACGTGACGATCAGACAGTAAAATTCAAAAAGTCACTATCGCTAGGCAGGTAAGCAGCATGAAGTCTGAGTTCTAACACACTGTTTTTTAGCTAAAAACAAGGATAACGACTGACCTAGCCCTTAGGTACTTAAAATATGGACAATATAAAGAAACAGTGATTGTGGAAAGAAGACAGTTTTATGTGAAACATCAACATTCACCTCAGATGTGGTGATAAATAACACATAGCATTGACCGCTAACTAGATTCTCCTCATGTTATCTACAGAGTACAGCAGATATTCTCATTGGGAAAAAAAAGTAGCCTCACTAAGGCACCGTATTCCCAAACTGAACAGAAGGGGAGTGCTAATATTGTGAGGTATCCACGCTAACAATGTTTTATATGTATATATATATATATATATATATATATATATATATATATATATATATATATATATATATATATATATATATATATATATATATATATATATATATGTGTGTGTGTGTGTGTGTAAAAAATGACACTATAGCAGACTAGCGTAGCAAGAAAGTCAAAACTGGGGTTACACAACTACTTTCCATGATCCCACTAAAGTGTTAATATATTTAGAGACAAAGCTTCAAAAAACAAGCTGAACAATTCACTCAGCTGTGACACTAAACAAGCTAATGCTAATAACCTCCTTATTTCAGCATGTCAAAGTTTGGCGCCAAAAATAAAATGTCCCCAGTGTCTGATTTACCTCACCGTCCAATTATCCTCTCATTTACCTCCATGTCTGTGTCTACCTCAGAGTGCAGGAGTACAGTGCAGGAGTACAGATCCACTACTTGTGTGAGGAGTTTTGGGGATGTTTATTTTTTTCAGTCAGAGTAAGCAGAATTATTTTTGCACCTCTAAATGCTGCTGTCCCTGTGACAGAAAAAACGAGTCTCAAACTACATAAGGACACGAGACTCGACCGCAGAGGACTAACACAATACGACAATCACACACACACAGACACACACACAAAGTTAAGACAGCGTTACACCAACACACAAATACACACGTGTGTACACACACAGTGGAAAGACGCACTACATCACAGTAATAGTAGAGTTTTACCCTCATTTACAGCATGTTTATTCCCAAACGTGTGTGTGTGTGTGTGTGTGTGTTGGAAGGAACATATCGGAAGAAAAAATATCAGCTTTAGAGACACACTAATACACTACCAGTGTTTCACTTTGACATTAAATAAAATTAGTCTTTATAATAAATGGCTAAAATGTGCAAAAAACATCTTTAAAGGGTTGAAATGGCTACACTAGTCATGCTAGCCCTTCGTCTTAGCCAAGTGAGTGAAATGCTGATTGCTACCAGTATTACTCCTTATTTAAGCATTATCAGGAAGGAAGAAACAGGAAGTGGCAGACTGGATTTGTTAGCTGAGTTTAATGGGACTAACTGCTAGCATGTTATGTTGCTGTTGATGTAGTAAGCTGTGATTAGCATTGAGCTTTAATGTCTTATAGACTGATGCTAAAAGTAGCCCTGAAGCTATCTAGGTTAATTTGCTGTATTATGTTAATCTGAAAAAGTAGCACATTAGCATAAAGGTGATATTTATAATCAACACAGGTATGAAGAGAGACAGTTAGCGGGTTTCACTCTGCTAGCAAAGCCTTGACAAAAAGGAACACATTACAATATTATGTGTTTTAGCATTATTCACAGACGCGTGTTGCTAAGTGACGACCGGATGTCTACAACTGAACGTTTTAGGAAAAAAAAGTCTTGACGTAGCAGTTTTGTCAGCGCTCACGGTTTGTTGAGCTGCTCTCATGGCTTTTGTTGGAAGATTAGCAAAGAACACATCGGTGTTTAGTGATGTTAATGGCAATGTGTGGCAGCAGCAATGTGTGCCAAATCTGACCACACACACACACACACACATATCAGTGCTCTACCATAGCTAAACGTTTGGGCTCCTTGTTCAGAAATACCATGAGGGCACTAATCAGCTAATCACGCTAAGCTGGTCCATTCTTTCTGGATCTTTCATTGGCGTTTATTTATTTATTTATTTACTTATTGTGTGAGAAGAAAGCGACATCTCTGAATGTCCTAAAAGTCCCACCAAAGAACCAATGAACCGCCCCTCCCCAGCGCTGAGGAGCAACGGCGGCTAAAACGGTGAGTGTGTGGCCGGTTTTTGTTAACGCTAATCGAGCGTGCCCCGTGTCGTTTATCTTGCCGCCGTTTGACTTCCTGTGTGAATGTGATGGTGCTGGATCACAAGAAAGCCACAATGGGGAACAGGGAAACTCATGGAGCGACGACAAGTGGTGAGGAGAGGCGGCATCTGTCCCTCCATCCCTCCGTCTTCCTCAAATTCGGCTCACTTCCTACGTCCTCGGTGACGGGTAACGCTAAAGGTCAAAGGATAGCTTCACCTCTCACAGTAGTTCAGGGTGAAACTTCCAGAGCTCTTCTGCTCTACGATGCTCCACTGCTCCATGTCTAGTTTGTCTTCCATCTCATCTTCATCTTCATCCTCTTCCTCGTCTTCCTCGTAAAGGCTCGGTTCCTCAATGGAGCTCTCCATGCGGTAGCAGTATGGCTGCCCCTCCGTGTACTCGTATATGGTGGGCAAACTGCTCTTTAAGCTGCAGCGCCGCCGCAGCGCCACCAGGAGGGGCTGTAAAACACGAAACATTGAACACTGAATTCAAAATTCTAAAATACAACATGAATATGAAAGTTTGCAAGTCCACAACTTTAACTAGGTTAGCTGGGTACTTAACTAAATGCTGGTTAACTAGCTCAAATTAGTCACAGGTAAGCTTTAAGCTAGCATCACACCAAACCTAGATCCATGATTATGCTAATTCTAAAAATTTTAACATTTTAGTTAACAGATTAAGAATACATATGGTGAATCTTAGGAAGACAAAATGTTAATTAGCACCACAGCAACATGAGATCAGTCTGTTTAAAAGTAGCACCAGTATGTGGTTTATTCCAGTCTGTAGTGAAACCAACAGGCTAAGAGCTCCGCTAGTAGTGCTAGTGTTTGTATACAGAGCTGAACACACTCCACACTTGTGTTGATACTACACACTCCTGTTGATGGAGCAGTTGTTGTTGTTACCTGTGGCATAGTGAAAATGTCCACATTGTTCCCGAGATCGATCCAGGCCAGACACGTGAAACTCTGTGGGTTTTTCAGGGCCTCGGTCAGGTCCTTCATGATGGACACGGTCAGACGGTTTCCATTCAGTGCCAGCGTGGTGAGTTTGGGCAAAACGCACAAAACAGGCAAAAGGATTCGCAGCCCTTCATCCCTCAGTTCAGTAAAGCTCAAATCCACAGATATGACAGCACCCCCGCTGGTCTGGAGGTAATATGCCACGTGTCGAATGTCCCGTGTGGACAGGGGGATTCCAGAAAGATCCACAGAGTCGCTGCAGAGCTTCTTCTGAAGAGTCGTTTTCAGCCTGATGAAGGAAAAAGTTCATCATTAGAACATTATTAGTGATTTATTCTTCTCTGATTATTTATTTTCTGGTCCAAAAGTCTAAAATCATTTCTACTGAATCAGTTCTAACACTACACTAAATTGTACAGCTTTAACACAGCAGCACCAGGTCACCATCCTGGAAGGTCAGAATGTTATACTGCATTATACAGGAAGCGGTCAGTGTCAAGCAATTCATTAGAAAGTAATGATGATGATGATGAGGAGGAGGAGGATAATTATGATGATGATGATAAGAATAATGATGATGATGATGAGAATAATGATGATGATGATGAGAATAATGATGATGATGATGATAAGGAAGAGGATAATGATGATGATGATGAGAATAATGATGATGAGAATAATGATGATGATGATGAGAATAATGATGATGATGATTATAATGATGATGATGATGAGAATAACGATGATGATGATGAGGATAATGATGATGATGATTATAATGATGATGATGATGATTATAATGATGATGATGATGAGGAGGAGGAGGATAATTATGATGATGATGATAAGAATAATGATGATGATGATGAGAATAATGATGATGATGATGAGAATAATGATGATGATGATAAGGAAGAGGATAATGATGATGATGATGAGAATAATGATGATGAGAATAATGATGATGAGAATAATGATGATGATGAGAATAATGATGATGATGATGAGAATAACGATGATGATGATGATTATAATGATGATGATGATTATAATGATGATGATGATGAGAATAATGATGATGATGATGATTATAATGATGATGATGATGAGAATAATGATGATGATGATGATTATAATGATGATGATGAGAATAATGATGATGATGAGAATAATGATGATGATGAGAATAATGATGATGATGATGATGAGAATAATGATGATGATGAGAATAATGATGATGATGAGAATAACGATGATGATGATGAGAATAATGATGATGATGATGATTATAATGATGATGATGATTATAATGATGATGATGATGAGAATAATGATGATGATGATGATTATAATGATGATGATGATGAGAATAATGATGATGATGATGATTATAATGATGATGATGATGAGAATAATGATGATGATGATTATAATGATGATGATGATGAGAATAATGATGATGATGATGATTATAATGATGATGATGATGAGAATAATGATGATGATGATGATTATAATGATGATGATGATGATTATAATGATGATGATGATGATTATAATGATGATGATGATGAGAATAATGATGATGAGAATAACGATGATAATGAGAATAACGATGATGATGATTATAATGATGATGATGAGAATAACGATGATGATGATGATTATAATGATGATAATGATGAGAATAACGATGATGATGATGAGAATAACGATGATGATGATGAGAATAACGATGATGATGATGAGAATAACGATGATGATGATGAGAATAATGATGATGAGAATAATGATGATGAGAATAACGATGATGATGATTATAATGATGATGATGATGATGAGAATAACGATGATGATGAGAATAATGATGATGATGATGATGATGAGAATAACGATGATGATGATGAGAATAACGATGATGATGATGAGAATAATGATGATGAGAATGATGATAATGATGAGAATAACGATGATGATGATGAGAATAACGATGATGATGATGAGAATAACGATGATGATGATGAGAATAATGATGATGAGAATGATGATAATGATGATGATGAGAATAATGATGATGAGAATAATGATGATGATGAGAATAATGATGATGATGAGAATAATGATGATGAGAATAATGATGATGAGAATAACGATGATGATGATTATAATGATGATGATGATGATGAGAATAACGATGATGATGAGAATAATGATGATGATGATGATGAGAATAACGATGATGATGAGAATAATGATGATGATGATGATGAGAATAACGATGATGATGATGAGAATAACGATGATGATGATGAGAATAATGATGATGAGAATGATGATAATGATGAGAATAACGATGATGATGAGAATAACGATGATGATGATGAGAATAACGATGATGATGATGAGAATAATGATGATGAGAATGATGATAATGATGAGAATAACGATGATGATGAGAATAACGATGATGATGATTATAATGATGATGATGAGAATAATGATGATGAGAATAACGATGATGATGATTATAATGATGATGATGATGATGAAGATAATGATGATGATGATTATAATGATGATGATGATGAGAATAATGACGATGATGATGAGGAGAATAATGACGATGATGAGGATAATGATGAGGATGAGGATGAGGAGGAGGAGGATAATGATGATGAGAATAATAATGATGATGATGATGATGAGAATAATAATGATGATGATGAGGATAATGATGATGATGAGAATAATAATGATGATGATGAGGATAATGATGATGATGATGAGAATAATAATGATGATGATGAGGATAATGATGATGATGAGAATAATAATGATGATGATGAGGATAATGATGATGATGAGGATGAGGAGGATAATGATGATGATGAGGATAATGATGATGATGAGAATAATAATGTTGATGATGAGGATAATGATGATGATGAGGATGAGGAGGAGGAGGATAATGATGATGATGAGGATGAGGAGGATAATGATGATGAGAATAATGATGATGATGATGATGATGATGAGAATAATGATGATGATGATGATGATGATGATGAGAATAATGATGATGATGATTATGATGATGATGAGAATAATGATGATGATGATTATGATGATGATGATGATGATGATGATGATTATGATGATGATGATGATGATGATTATGATGATGATGATGATGATGATGATGATGATTATGATGATGATGAGAATAATGATGATGATGATGATGATGAGAATAATAATGATGATGATGATGAGAATAATGATGATGATGATGATGATGATGATGAGAATAATGATGATGATGATTATGATGATGATGATGATGATGATGATTATGATGA